>NW_026734083.1:0-27859 GCF_028476545.2 Physella acuta
ACACGATTTATTTTTTGTATTGTATTTTTGTTTTAGCAAATGAATAAAAATGAATATTTAAAAAAACACGACTTGTTTATTTGTATTGTATTTTTAAAAAAAAGGCATTTGTCTCATGGTGAAACTGATACACTGTTAATCATTCTGTTTTATATTTTTGTATTTATGCAATAAATGTACAAACTCTGTAATTTTTAATTTGACAGTTTTGCTAAAACTAAAAAAAATATTTTACTATAGAGTTGTATGTTATTTAAATTCATAGTAAATCTACCATCCTTCCCTTTTTTGTTTGAGTAAATTTCTGACTTTTAAAAAAAAAATTGATGTGGGGTCGTCCATAAATGACGTCACACTCGTAAGGGAGAGGGGGGTCAGCAATTTTGTGACGGTGTGTGATGAGGGGGAGGGGGTGGGGTTTCAGATGGTGTGACGTCCCTTTTTTGCATTATAAAAAAGCAATGTTAGAAAAACAAGTTTTAGCCGTTAATTCGCGTTTTAGAAAACGGTTTTAATAAATTGTAATATGAATTGATCAAAATACTCTATGTTGACAGAGTTCTGACAAGATTTTGGAAAAATTATCGATGTTTTAAGAAAAATTCAACAGAAATTTTGAGGGGGGGGGGGGTTGTAGGCTGAGGTGTGACGTCATTTTAGGGGGGGGGTCTGACATTTTGTGACGACGTGTAACGGAGGGGAGGGGGGAGGTAAAAATCGTAAAAAAAGCGTGTCGTCACAAAAAGCAAGACCCCCCCCCCCAAAAATGACGTAGCACCATCTGAACCCCCCCCCCCCCCTCATCACACACCGTCACAAAATTACCCCCCCCCCCCCTTCCGAGTGTGACGTCATTTATGGACGACCTCTAACATTATTTTTTTAAAAATGACAACGTGAGTTGTCACACTTTCTCTAACACTCCAAGCCATCCCTCACCAAATTCCACCCCCCCCCCCCTCGGCCCACTCTCGGCAGCATCATTGTGCCTTTTAATACTTTTATTCAGTTTAGTTGAAATTGGAACACTTAATTGTACAAAGTGTGCATCTCTATTTTTGTAACCAACAAACAAAGCACTTCAGTCAGTCTCTTTGTTGTTTTTTATTCATTTGTTAAAACAAAAATACAATACAAATAAATAAGTCGTGTTTTTTAAACATTCATTTTATTCATTTGTGAAAACAGAAATACAATACAAAAAATAAATCGTGTTTTCCTAATGTTTTGGTGAGTTTCGGTTGTTAGAATAAAATACGCTCAACTGGAGGTAAACAAGCAACGGAGAATAAAATACGCTGAAATGGAGTTTTACCCTTTTTATTATTCATTATAAAACTTTTAACAAAATCAATTATCTTATATTCTCGTTTTGAATCATGTGGTTGCTATCACGTGACGTTTTGGCGTCAAAATGGCTGCTTTTGAGTATAAATTTTAATAAGCAGTGTTCAATGTGTGAGTGGCAGTGTATCTTTTTAAAATGTAATCCAATTAGTACTATCTAGAGATTTGATCGATATAGAAGAGATCTAGGCCTAGTATACTGATGCATAAAATAATATGTAGGCACATGGCCATGCCATATAGATCTAGTAAATACTTCATTGGGGACCATACTTTTACTTTTATTAATATTAACTCATTTATATTTTATACTATACAATACAAAATTTGTTAGGAATGTAACTGAATAGTAGTGAATACTGAATGTTCACTGTTACTGTTAGACTAAAAAGTTGAAAAGCAGCAAAAACATGGCCAATTATAAATATTGAAAAGACTTACCCAGTAACCCGTAACATTGAACTGCAATGTAATGTATGCAGGCTATTTAGGTGCAAAATGTTGACCAAGAACCCATAATTGTCTGAAATACTTGAATGAAATTATAATACACTATACACAATACCCCTTAATTAAGTACAGATGATATAGTATAGCATAGTGACTATTGTTATTTAGGCTGTAAAAAGTAGTTGCATATTTAGATAGACTATACAGTTCAATTGTAACTACATACTTTTTAACGCATTCTTTCGCATCAACAAATGTGCATTTTTCGCCCCACAGAAAACTCCACTCATCCTCTTTGTATCATAAAGTATCATTTATCTGCTGGCAGAAATGAATTAACATAAATAAATGGATCCAAAGTGTAAACACTAGGCAGGTAAGTATTTATAGCATAAACTGTTTTCTTTAGATACATATAACTCGCAAGGGGCTATAAGTTGCTTATGTTTTTCTTACAAACTTTCTGTTAGTAGCACCTAAATTTTTATACTATAATTGCTACATCTGAACTAGAAGAAACTATTTGTTTGTTTTTTTAAATATTTAACAATTTTACTTTTACTAAAAAATTATTTGTAAGTAGAGACAGGTAATGGCTTATTTTAACATTCTGTTAGCAAAGCCAAACCTTGTGTGTATACCCTCTTAGCCCTTAAAAAATGGTCATTCCTGATTTTTCAATTTAAACTCACAGAAGTTAAATATTTCTAATACTTAGGCCCTATATTGTTTTTATATTTTCATTCAGCTATTTTGTTGTCCTTAGGTATTGGTTGACAGGAATAAAATGTCAGAGCAGGAAGATGGCTGCTCTGAGACGGATAGCATTTATTTAAAAGATTCAAAGGCTGTGAGTGGACATGAGAATTTAACCTCTGAAAATGAAGATTTCTGTACAGAGAGCCAAACACACAGTGAAAGAGAGCAGTTTGATGGGTCTTCTGATGAATCTCAAAAAAATTATGAGCAAGTGGGCAGTCATAAAAGTGGGAAGAAATTTAAACCCAAAGTTAAAATTAAAACTTTAACCATCGATGGGCAGCTGGTTTACTTTTGTAAAATATGTGATAAAATCTTTACAAGACGAAAAGACAAACTGAACCATGAACTTGCTCATAGTGGTGAGTCTGTTCTTACTTGCACAGAGTGTGGGAAAGAGTACTTGCATGAATCAAGTTTGGCATCCCACATGCGAACTCATGACGGAGATCCTCTTTACATGTGTGACCTATGCCCGAAAATGTTCGCCCAGAGTCATCACTTGAAGACTCACATCCTGTCCCATTCTGAACCTACAAACTTTGTATGTAAAACATGTTTTAAAGAGTTTGCAACAACCTCAGATCTAAACCACCACTGCCGTGTACAGATCAAGCATGAAATGACACAGCTGTGGTGCAAAATGTGTAAGGTTTTTCTCTGCCGCCATCACGATCTGGTCACAGAGAAGAGGCTTCATGCCTACTGCTGCACAGCTTGCAATGAATTGTTCTACACAAATAAGAAACTGAAAATCCACATGAAAAAGTTTGCGCATTTTTCTACAGAGAAGCCGAAATACATAGAACCTTTACGTGAATATGAACTGTACCCTGACAAGATCTCTGAAAATCCAAAGAAAATGACTGCTCAGAAAGAAAACGAGTTTATAAAAAAGTCTGAACAGTGTGATTTGACCACCAAGCGACCTGGGACAGAGTTGACTGAAGAAGAGCCTCCTCCAAAAAAATTTAAGCTGTCACCAAGAAAAGTGTTTTTAGAGAATGAACATTCAAGTACCTCAATGCAAGATTCTGCACCAGAGATTAAAAAAGAATTGGATATAAAGTCACCCAATAAACATAGAAAGGTATTAGTAATATTGTTTTTATGTCTTTTTTTCCTAGCATATTAACCCTGAAGCGCCTTAACTTTTAGCTTACATTTGCTACAATTGTGTTATACTAAATGTAAATTGGAGATTTTTGTCTATATTGAAAATGACTTGGTGTAACATTAACAATTATCAGAAGTAGGTTAAGACTTTGATAGTAGTAAATTTTCATTTTTTTACAGTAAACTCTACTTTGATAATACTAAATTTTTTTAATTTAAGGGTAAACACACCTTTTTTTAACAGTAAATCTTGATATAGTCAAATCTTCATATTTTAGGGTAAACCCTCATTTGATAAAAGTAAATCTTCATATTTTAGGGTAAACCCTCCTTTGATAAAAGTAAATCTTCATATTTTAGGGTAAACCCTCCTTTGATAAAAGTAAATCTTCATATTTTAGGGTAAACCCTCCTTTGATAAAAGAAAATCTTCATATTTTAGGGTAAACCCTCCTTTGATAAAAGTAAATCTTGATATTTTAGGGTAAACCCTCCTTTGATAAAAGAAAATCTTCATATTTTAGGGTAAACCCTCCTTTGATAAAAGTAAATCTTCATATTTTAGGGTAAACCCTCCTTTGATAAAAGTAAATCTTCATATTTTAGGGTAAACCCTCCTTTGATAAAAGTAAATCTTCATATTTTAGAGTAAACCTTCCTTTGATAAAAGTAAATCTTCATATTTTAGGGTAAACCTTCCTTTGATAAAAGTAAGTAAATCTTCATTTTAGAGTAAACACTCCTTTGATAAAAGTAAATCTTCATATTTTAGGGTAAACCCTACTTTGATAAAAGTAAATCTTCATATTTTAGGGTAAACCTTACTGCAAGAAATGCAACAAGTCCTTTAAAGATACATCTGACCTGGAGCATCACAAAGCCGCAGTGCATGAAGATAAACCTGAGGTTTCTACAGAGAGCTCAGAACCTTTGTCCAGGGAGTCTGAGAGTAGCAAAGCCCTGTCCCACACTTGCCCTGTGTGTAATGACAGTTTCACGTGCTCTGGGGAGCTGACGAGACATTTGAAAATGCATGTTGATGAGTTCCCGTACAAGTGCAGCCAGTGTGGGAAAGCTTTCAGGCTTAAGGTATGTGAGCATTCAGCTCAGTTGTGAGACCTTAAGGTTGATTGCGTGTTCTGATTACAAGTTCAGTCAGTGTGGGAAAGCTTTCAGGCTTAAGGTATGTGAGCATTCAGCTCAGTTGTAAGTCGTTAAGGTTGAATGTGTGTTCTGATTACAAGTGGAGCCAGTGTGGGAAAGCTTTCAGGCTTAAGGTATGTGAGCATTCAGCCTGGTTATGAGACGTTAAGGTTGATTGTGTGTTCTGATTACAAGTTCAGTCAGTGTGGGAAAGCTTTCAGGCTTAAGGTATGTGAGCATTCAGCCCAGTTATGAGACATTAAGGTTGATTGTCGTGTTCTGATTATTATAAACAACTGCATCACTATATCGAGGTTACTTTTTGTGTCTGCCATGTCACAGAGAAAAAAAAATTCCTTATAGTACTGTATTGTCCTGCCAACAAGTTTGTGAGGACATGGATATCCTTAATTTATCCAAATCAATTTCTGAATTACTGGGTGGGGGTAAAAAAAACCTGTTGCTATGGCTATTTAAAGAGCTATTGTTCAACTAATACTTATTCATCATGTACAAAAATAAAAATAACCAGATACTTCCAGAAAAGTTTTTAAAAAGTGTAATGAAGGATAAAGTAAAAACAGTATTGTGTAAAGTATGAAAGAAGTAAAAATAACATGTTGTGGTAATGTTATTTTTAGATCCAGCTTATTCAGCATGTCAGGCTCCACATCTCCCAGGAGTCTGGCAGTGTGACCTTGTCAAAGTCTCTCCCTAAAACAGAGTGCCAGTCCTTGACAGCACAGAATCAAAGTGAGGCTGAAATATTTAAGGTATGGGTATTTTGTATGAATTTTAATTTGTATGAACATCTTTTTGAATCAATCCACAAATTTTTTTATTTTTTTTCCAAACCTGGAGTATTGGTATTCTTAGAAATTATCTTATTGCTTCCCTAAGACCAGATAATTTTTTGTTTTTTCGAGATTTATACACCATTGTGTTCTAAATCCACAAATATTTTGTGCCATATCTCTCACCATTATTATACAACATTTTAATTTCACCAACTAATTAATATAAAAGTGACAAGGAAAATAAACCTTAATACCTTGCAGTGAACATTTTTGAAAAGAGGAGTTAGAACAGTCTGGTTCTAAGGAAGGGATATATCTGAATTCTGTACTGTGTTACTTGTGTAAATAATAATGACCATATTTTTCTGAGTTGGCCTAAAAACAGTAATTGTTTTCAGCTAGCTTGATCTAGTTCTATAACACCTTCATTTGGCTATCCTTCCAACCCAAAGTTGAGCTGTCATACCATCAAATGACTATATATATTTCAATACAAATAATGATAAAAGTTAACCTCTCAGACCTGATGGCCAACAGGGCAGATAAAGTAGAGTCCACCAGTTTTTGTAAACACTGTATGTGAAAATAAAATGTGGTCCGCTCTATGCCCAGCCACCTTTTCTTTCCTTAACAAGAGTCAGGTACCCGTTAAAGCAGAGTGGACTCAGAAACACTTTATGTATTTGAGTATTTGGGATCCAAACTTGAGACTTATGGGTCAACAGTCTTGTACTGTACTACCCAGCCACACCATTATATTATGTTTACCAAGCAAAAGTAGAAAATACAAGGCAAAGTATTGGCTGAAACAATTTGATCTCAAATTTGTCAAGAATGTACATGTTTTATGTTTAAAATATATTCACTTTTTTAAAAAAAAATAAGTTTTTTTAAATACACATTGCTCAGAAATATTGCAATTTTTTTATTCCAGTGTCACCTATGCTGTAAGGTGTTTTCATTCCGCTATAAGCTGCTGAACCACTTAAGACTACACACAAATGTTAAGTGCTTCCAGTGTTATATCTGTCACAAGGCTTTTGCTACCAAACACTACCTACAGAGGCACCTGCAAGTCCATATCAAACAAGGCATGGATGTCGACATACAGAATATTATAGTGGACGAGGAATCTAAAACAGAGCTGGATAATATCCAAATCATGAAGGAAAAGTCTCAGATAAAAGAGGACGATCTGAGTGAGGTGGATGTTTTGGAAAAAGAAAGTTTGAAAAGGATCTCGGTGTATGAGGATAAAGATGTTGCAAAAATCGAATCTTTGCAGAATGCAGTAAATCTTATACAGGTTAAGGCGGAAGTTGAAGAGTCTGATAGTGATTCAGGGCACAGCTTCTGCTCCTCTTTGACAAGAGAGTCAGACAGAAGCGATCCTTTTAGGTTCTCTTCAGATGAGTCCAACACTTTTAAAAGCACCATGGCGAAAGAAAGGAGAAGGCTCAGACGAAGGTGGATAAGGCAGTCAAAAAAGTTGGCAAGGAATATAAAAATATTAAAGTGTCCCGTGGAAGAAAAGTCCATCACGGTCAAAGAGGAAACAGAAGAGGATGTGACCAATATGATGGTAGAGTTGAATGGGGTTCAGTCTGAAATGGATAATGTTATGACGGTTTATGTGGATTTAACCCAAATGAAAACGGTGAAAAATGTGGATCAGGGGAGCGAAACAAAGAGTAATTTAGTTTGTAACGAGCTGGGTTTGTCACCAAATACAACAGTTAAAGTTGAAACACAGCCTGATAATGTTGATGATGCTGTGTTGAGTGAGGTTGATGGGAAAAATAATGATGTTCCGAAAGATACAAATAAAAAATTTAAAACCCTCTTGTTTGAGCTTGACGCGGAGCAGTTAGAGAACAACAATTTTATCATCCCCAGCAGATTAGAAGCACAAAGTTTGGAAGGCGATGCTGTCTGTGATAGTGATCAGAAAAATATTACCAAATTTGTATTTCAAACAGGAGACGAAGTTGTCAAACCCATTTATTCCGGCAATCATCCATTAAAAGCAC
The DNA here is from genome assembly GCF_028476545.2 of Physella acuta. NCBI lineage: Eukaryota > Metazoa > Mollusca > Gastropoda > Physidae > Physella > Physella acuta. The sequence goes on from NW_026734083.1 coordinate 7,643, forward strand.
AAACCAGCCTCTCTACTCAGAGTCAGCAGACCAAATCTGACCCTGATGTCTCTAACTTGGATAGACTAAAACAAGTTTTTGAAAATTCTTCTAAATATTTACCATTGTCCCAGGCTTCGAGCATTCCTTGTTATGAACCAATCACTCCACCAAAGAAAACACCAACAGAGTGTAAGACACTAGAGTTCCCTTCCTTTGAGCCTCACCACAACATCACAGAATCACAGGACAAACATGTCTTCTCACCCCCTCAAGATTTAAAGCCCAGCGCTCATGTTCAACACTCAGCTGTCCACTTTGATCACAGTCAGAGAGACACCAAATCTACCTTGGGTCCCTACGAGTTAATCTCTCCTCCAAAACCACTTGTCATAGACATCCCAGCAACCAGCCCCAGAACTAGTTCCACGCCTCGGAGCTCCTCCAGAGACAAACCTGCAGATACTCACTCGAAAACTCCCACCACACCTAATCTGACTCACCAAACCTCGAGTGCATCTCCTTCACAGTTTTCTATGACCAACACAAGTTCCTCTACCTCCTACAGATCCAACACACCCATCAGCTCAAGCAGTTCTGGTTATGCATCTCATCTCCCTGAACACTCAAATTCCCAAAACACATTACAAAAAATCCACAACCAGAGAAGGCCTGAGACACAAGTTGTTCCATTGCAAGCTGTAAACTCTACACTGAAAACGTCCAGCTCCAGGCCAGCTATGCACTACAGTGACAATTCTGTTTACAATCATTTGAGTGTTAGCACAAGTTCATCGACCAGCAATAGGGTTAATCCTGTCTTACCATCCAGCACACAGAGCTTCAGAGTTCCCAGCAGTCAGTCTGGCTCCAACACACACGTCAGTCTGGCTTCAAGTTCCAGCGCGCCTGTCCACATGAGGTTACCCAGCTATACCTCACCTGTACACACCAGTTTATCAAGTTCCCACACACCTGTTCATGTGGGTCTCCAAAGTTATAGCGCACCTATGCACACAAGTTTATCAAATTCCAATGCAAATGTTCATGTCAGTCTCCAAAATTATAGCACACCTATGCACACAAGTTTATCAAATTCTAACGCAAATGTTCATGTCAGTCTCCAAAATTATAGCACACCTGTCCATACAAGTTTATCAAATTCCAACGCAAATGTTCATGTAAGTCTCCAAAATTATAGCACGCCTATGCACACAAGTTTATCAAATTCCAATGCACCTCTTCATGCAAGTCTTCCCTCAAGTTTCAGCACAAATGTATCAAGTTCTAACCAAAATACTTTTATACTGAATTCATCATCAATTTTTGACACCAACAACCCGGTGCTTAGGGATATGAACATGATGGACTTAGTGAACTCAACACATGCAACAAACCATATGTACGGGCATGTAGACCAAATCAACTCACAGGCCCTGCCGGGGTCTGCTTTCAACCTGCTGCAGCAGTCAGCACTGGACCAGCAGGTCAGGCACAACCTCATGGCCATGGCCGACGCTCAGGGTATGTCGTTACAGCCACAGAATGCAGTGCTGAGCGTGGGGAACTCGTTAGGAATTAATCTAGGAACATTTGGGAATTCGTTTCCTTCAGTGTTTAATCAAAGACTCGACCCTGTGGGGATGGGTGGGGCAATGGACAGTTCGATGATCAGTCTTGCCAGTGACGATGCTGCCGTGTACTTGAGGAGCCTGCATGAGTCGATGACCAGGTCTAACCCAGGAAATGTTGGCATGTATCCACCAATGTCGATAAACATCAACCAGACTGGTGGGGCTATGCCGTTGAATATATCAAATAATTTTTCTTTAAATTCCGACAGCTTTGGAAATTTTTTACCTCAGGGTATAGATCCACAGGGGTCGTTTAGTTACGGGAATATTGCTGCATTGCACGGTGGCTTGCCGGTCAACATTAGCGGCGCCCCACAGCTGATGCACAACATGGCGGGTCCATTTCCTCCCGGTATAGTCCAGGACAGTCTCAGGAACAGTTCGGCACCTTTTGGTTTCAATATTCTAAATCCTGCTGTTTTGCCTGGCAATGGCCCCATTACAATGATAAGCAGTTTCAATCCACATTTTTACCCTGGTTTCCCCTAACGTTTGTATTGGCTTTAGTAGGCTTCATTGTAAACTTACAACACAAGCTAACTTTAGTGGGCTACATTGTAAACTATCAACACGAGCTAACATTATTGGGCAGGCTACATTGTAAACTATCAACACAAGCTAACATTAGAGGGCAGGTTACATGTAAACTATCAACACAAGCTAACATTAGTGGGCAGGCTACATTGTAAACTATCAACACAAGCTAACATTAGTGGGCAGGCTACATTGTAAACTATCAATGCAAACTAATATTAGTAGTCTAAATTGTAGATTATCAACACAAACGTAAAAATTCTGCCCACACCTCAATCAAATACTAATAAGACAAAAAAATTTAAATAGATCCATTGCTATGGATTTTAAACCAAAGTGATTAATTATTTCATTTGTTTAGAGGAAAATTTAGTTATATTCTATTTACCTGATTTTGGTTTCTGTATATTAGTCTATGAATTTTTTTTCTTAGATTATTTTTTTAAAAATCTGTTTACTTTGCCTCAGCAAGGCAATTTACTTCGATATATGCAATTGTCATAATCAGGTTTAATTTTTTTTTTTGTAAAAACACTTTTATACAGTAGTGTCAACATAGTTTAGATTGTAATATTTTAAAAATATAGACCTGTTTCAAAATGGTGACTAAAATTATATGTTCGGCTATTGTTGTTGGGAAAGAACATTGCTTGTCGAAAGCGCTAGAGGACACATGCAGTTTTGTGGTTTGACTTTATTGTTTTTTATCCCTGAAAGAGTTCCAGATAAAGAAAACTGCTGGATGAGAGTTACTCTGTCATAAAATAAAATGTCAGCCATAATATTTTTACTAATCATTGGTGACTAGCATTCATAAAATTATGGAGATTATTTTATTTGTTGTGTATTAGGCTGAATTTCTGTGCCCTTAAAAAAATGGTAAAATGGCGTTTGGTTGCTATGTTATTGTTAATATAATTCACTCTTGCTATTCTCAAATCCTCACTGTTTATATATAGTAATGTATAATAGTTTCATTCCCGCTGTCCCCACTGTATTAAGCAGTGTTGGTATTGTAGTATTGTATGTTTCACTTCTGTTGTTTTCACTGTTCATAAGCACTTGAGGTTGTCATGACCATCAAAACATGAAATTCAAATGTGCTGTGTCCTTTGTGTTTACTCAACAATGCAGTATTTGTATGCAAATTAATGCAAACTGTTTGAAAGTGTTAAATTTCATTTGAAGATTTTAGAATCAGCATTATTTTTAGTTAAGTATATTTCACATGTAGTCACAGTGTTTTTGTTTATAATTCACTGACTTTTATTGTTTTGTTTTGTATGTTTCATATGATTTTGTTTGTGGCTCTTCCAGTTACACTTTTTGTATAATTCACCAAAATTTAAAGACTGTATTTACTGTCATTTTTTACCGCCATTTTTTAAGTTGATTGTTTGATATGTACATATTTGTTTTTCCAATTCCAGTTTTCAAGAACTTACTTTTTAAACTAGTTACTCTTGTACATGTTCGAATTATATTATAATATATGCCAATCTTTTAAAAAAAATATATACCCCCCATATATTTAGGATCGCACAAAATGTACACAATCATTCTTTTGTTTTTGATTTATATATATGTAATGATTATGTATATAGATATATAATGGTAGATAGATAGATAAATCAGGTGTTTGAATTAGATAGGGGAGTGGTTCACTAACACCAATACCCTGTTGATGCTGTTCTTCAATCCCTTGAAGGTTTTATTCATAATTGGACGAAAACATCCTGTAAGTGATCAGGACTAAAATTTATATGAACGCAATGTTTCAGTTTCACAAACCAAACAGGGCCGACAAAAATAATGTACCTTTCACAACAGACAAAAAAACATGACACATTCTCTTGCTACTGCAGTCATTTTCTACACAAAAATCAACAATCCAATATTTCTACCACTTTTTATTGTGAAAAAATATCCTAAACCATACTCCCATTTTAACCTCTATGTTAAGACCTAGTTATATTTTTTTTTAAAATATGTATGTTTTAATTTTTCATTGGAATATGAATGAAATTTATACAGTAGCAGATCTTTTAACCCTCAATTGTTTACCATTAAAGGCAATATTTTTATGGACATAGTCTCGCCTAATCTAGTTGTTCACTCATAAAGATATATATATAAATTATGATAGTCTCACCTAATCTAGTTGTTCACTCATAAAGATATATATATATAAATTACAATAGATCTGTTGTTTTGAAAAAATTAAGTTTAATGAAAAATACTGTGTTTGGATGCTGATTAACATGACATTAAAAAATAATTGTTAAAATATTTTACTAAATATTTGAATATCTGTATGTACTCATTGCTATAAATGCACTGAACATGTAAGTGTAAATGCTACCTTTGTGTGCATTGTGGTAAGGGAGATAACCTTTTTTTAAAAGTAATATTTTTCTACTCATGACATTAATCTTTTTATACAACTTTTGTTACCTCAAATTTATATTTGTTTCATGTTGAACATGATTTTTGCTTTTTAACTTCTCCTACAGCATTTACAATATTTCTTTGTTCTTTATGACCTGTGACATAAAGGGTACTGGTGATTTGTTTTTATTTTTTTTGTATTTTTGTTTTCCCCCACTATTTAGAATAATAATGGTATTTTAAAATGTATTTTAAGCACTGCTTTTCAGTCATCAAATTAGAATAAAATATTGTATGTTAACTACATATTGATTTTTAGATATTAAATTTTGATTTGCACTTAATATAAAATCACACATTAACTCAAGATAGTTTATTTTTTCATGAAGAAAGTTTAAAAAATAAAATTCCCTAAGAGCCATGTCTAGTTGATGCATCCCTACTTATCCCATCATTATCCTTATCCCATAAATACCAGGCAGCAATGCATTGTTTTGTGTCCATGTCCTGACAATTTTTTATACATCAAATGTAAATGTTAAAATTCTAATTTGTATGTGTTGTGTGTGATAAAGATTTGTTAGCATGCCCAAGTACTTATTTAAAATATGTTGATACAACTTTCTGGCAGCAATAATACCAAAGTAATTTTTTTTTGTTCCTTTTTCCCTGTCATTGTTTTATGTAAACAGCTGGTCCTAGCTGTTCATTGTAGATAAGGGTCTAACCACTTGGGATTTGTTTAATTGGACAATATTTATTTGGCCTTGGCAGTCCAAGGGTAATAAAATTTTGTATAGGACTAGCAATGATCATTTTCTCTAGCTCTTTTAGTAGGGTTATGTAGCTTTGCTTAAAAATACTTAAAATAATAGCCATTGATGTGAGCTGATTGTGTACCCCAAATCAGTATAAGGGCCAATGTGTATTAGTCAACCTAAGTCCATGTATAGACATCTCTCTATTTTTGCATAGAAATTGTATTCAAATTTCAATCAAAAGAAATTTAGTATACAATATTTCAACAGCCTCAGAACAACAGAACTTGTTTAATCCAAAGTTAGGCAATTACTTCAATCAATATTTTAAATTTTTATTTGAACAAACTTCCATTGTGCATTTTATACAATGAAAATGTCATATATTTTTTTTTACATCAAAATTAGAAAACAATGTACATGACAGGTTATAGCATGTGAATGTGGTCTGTGGGTGGGACCCAGTTCTGGAACTGCAAGCATATCTTTGAGTGATTAACTGCGGACCTGTCTTTAGGCTTTTTAAACTTGTTATTGAGAAAATAAATTTAAAATGAACATTATACTTTTTCTTTTACTGCGGTCCTGTCATTAGGCTTTGCTATTGAGAAAATAAATTTAAAATGTACATTAATTATAAACTTTTTCATTGACTGTGGTCGTGTCAATAGGCTTTTTAAATTTGTTATTGAGAATATAAATTTAAAATGAACATTAAACTTTTTCTTTAACTGTAGACTTGTCAGAAGGCTTTTTTAAAACCTTTTATTGAGAATATAAAATTAAAATGTACATTAATAAACTTTTTCTTTGACTGCGGTCCTGTCATTAGGCTTTTAAACTTTTTTTTTTGAAAAGTAAATTTAATATGTACATTATATTGTTGCTGTGTAATATGTTTTCTACAGTCAAAAGAAAGAAACTCAAATAATTACATTCACATGTGATTCACATACAATTTTCTTATATGAAATGATATAAATGTGTCTTAAAAGACTGCCAACTTCTGTCTATAGCCAACAAAGCTGAGAGATGATATATTGTAGGGAGAAAACTGTTTTAAAACTTTTTTGAATCTCAGGATAGCTAGTAAACTTTTTGGTGTCATACTGGTGCTGATTTTTTTTTTCTTTACATTTCACAAAACCAAATATTTTTTTTATTTCTTAGATTGATTAAACAAAAACAATTTATGTTACACAAAAATGTTGTTTCCTTTTCCTTTGATCAAGGTGTGACGTCATTAACTGATTAGTTCCTTACTTGACAATGATGCACACGTTTAGGTTGCATATTTTAAAATATATTTCACAATATTCTGGTTTATCATCTAAACAACCGTTCATTGAGTGGGTACCTTAGTTGTAAAGCACAAAGAGCATTTTTTCTAAGGCCTACTATATGTAATCTACATTACAATTCCCTCCACATTTTAATCTCTCAAATAAGTCCCCCCCCCCGGTTGTGACGTCATTAACTGATTAGTTTCCTTACTTGAAAGTGATGAAAACGTTTAGGTTTCATATTTTAAAATATATTTCACAATATTCTGGTTTATCATCTAAACAACCGTTTATTTTAATTCATTTATCCTTTAGACTAGAGGCGTTTGCAGTAGGGGACCTGAGGGGTGGTGATCCCCCGAGAGAAAATATTAGGTCACGTGACGCCATTTAAGTATTTTTATTCAGCTTCAAATAAAAACCAACTAGTACTGGCTGAAATAAGCATTGCTCTTCTATCTCCTAAAAATGGTCTTTAAAAATCAGTTTTCATTAATTTCTTCTTCGAAATACATTCTGAAGAAAATCGGCGGTGTTAAGCTTTGAACAGAAACGCCGCTGAATCGCATGCGCTCGGGGGTTACGTCCTCTATTCCGGTGTCATACGGTGTTCCTAGAGGATTGCAGGGTGGGTCCGGTGTACACTGAGAAAACCACCACCCAGCTTTTGCCTCCTCGGCGCAGTGCTTGTTCTCGTCCATGTCGTTATCTTTGTCAGGGGTTGAAAATGGCGCCGTTGAAAAGAGACAGTTTCTAAACTGGTCATAACTGGACAGCCCTTTTCTTGTAGTGTTCACAGCACTGTAGCTAAGGGCGTAGTCTTGATCAGGACCTGCCACAATGACGTCATTATACCGGAAATACACTGCACTCTGCTCATAGTTAAATGCAATTTCAATTCTTAAATTGCGTAAATTCAGTACTGAATTTAGATAGTAAATTTTACTTAAACCCAGCCAAAAATCGATTATATTTGGATTGTTTTGGTTTGCGTAAAAACCTGATTCGTATTCTTCCCAATTTCTGTTATTATTTAAAGGATGATTCGCTCTTTGATGCGTAATATCGGTGCGAATGACGTTGGCGTGAATAGCGCAGTGCGTTAAAAATGGTTTCGAAAAATTTACCGGAAGTAAGAACGTTTTACGTCTGGTTTGTTGCTCGTAACCATAGTTAAGCAGTTCTCTGCAGCTGACAGCGTACCTTTCGCACCGCAACCCAACAAATCCACCGAAACACTTACACTGGGGTTTGTGTAACAATCGGACACCACCGTTAAGACAACTTTCTGGACTAGTCAAAAGTTTGAAAAATTTGAAACGCGTCGTTGCTTCTTCTCTAAAACACGTCGAAAACTCTTCGCTGCATTGCTTCATAGTGTAACAGTTCATATCGTCATCGACACCAAAACCCTCACAGTTTCCCAACAACGAACACTCCATAGCACAGGCAAGGATACTTCTGCTGTTTGCCCGGGCTAGCTTTAAGCAGCCGTTGTTAATTTTTTCTTGCACACCACAGAGTTGACTGGACGCCATCCTTGATATTAAGAAACTGCACTGAACTGCCTTCAACCAGTAGAGAAACACAAATATTTCGGAAACAATATTCATTGCCATGTTTTCCAATTTCACTTTGGTTCCGATTTCACTCCTTAGTTGCATATATACAAAGTATTTTTCAAAATTTATTTTCAAGAAAACAGATCACAGGTGTCCTTCCTCTGCTTCTATGATGGGCCTAATTTATTAATTATTATACCTACTTTTTGTGACATAATTTTTTTTCACGACAATGAAAGTAAAAAATGTAAACAAAACCACATATTTTGAGTTATGAATCAAAATAACGATTTGATTAACTTCTAGAATTATTAAATTTTTTTGTTGCATTTCTTAGTCCACCAACTCACTCAATAATTATATCGACAGGGCCTAACCTTTTATATATAGGCCAAGTCTTCATCGCTAAATCCCGCAGTTAACCGCACTCTCATATTAAATGCACGCCATTGGTCAGTTGACCGATATCGGTTGCAGGGCAGTCTTATCGCTTTGTTGGCACCCGGGAGCTTAGGGCTCTTCTCATACTGAAAATAATTAACTGCTTTTTAAAATATTTACATCAAAACACTGCAGAACGTGGTTTGAACTGGCAATCATTCACGTCAATAGATACAGTTTCTTTTAAAACTTCTGGTAGGGGGCACGGGGGGGGGGGGCATATTTTGTATAATGCCTTTTTGTTTTCAATTTCGCCCTAAACCTGTTCAGATACGAACTCGAGACTTTCGGGTTAGGAGTCGTATGTTATACCCAGAGGCGTAGCGACCATTACCGGGGACAAACTTTCATATATTTTTTGAAATTTATAATTCAAATTAGCAGCTAAAATGAGCTTATTTTGGCTCCCCTAGGGTCGGCGCCCGGTGACATATGTAACCCCCCCCCCCCCCCCCGCTACGCCTCTGGTATACCATTCGAACATACCACCCATTCGTGTTTGATGTCATTCTTATCATGTTAATTCGGAGTTTAATTGATCCATGTAAAATCTCTGAAAATGGTCTCTTGTTAAGCGGTCGCCCCCCCCCCCCAGCTCCCCAACACTGCGGCTATGCATACGCCAAAGTCCTACTTTTAATTTTGGCTTCCCCAATTGTCTTTAGCCTACTTCTCAGTACTTCAGTCAGTAGATTGTTTTTTTTACAGTCTTAGAAGGGGTGGACTAAATAGCCTATACAACCATTTACACCCACACTCAAAGTCTCTCCACCCCCCTCCCATGACTATCAAGGGGTCATCCATAAATGACGTCACGCTTTTTAGACGACTTTTACCTCCCCCCTCCCCTCCGTCACACATCGTCACAAAAAGCCAGACCCTCCCCCTAAATAACGTCACACTTCAGCCTACAACCCCCCCCCCCCTCAAAATTGCAGTTGAATATTTCTTAAAACATCGATATTTTTCCAAAATCGTGCCTGAACTCTGTCGAAATAGAGTATTTAAATCAATTCCTATTGCAATTTATTAAAACAATTTTCTAAAACTCGAAATAACGTCTTAAAAATTCCGTTTTCTAACATTGCTTTTTTATAATGCAAAGTGTGACGTCGCACCATCTGAACAACCCCCCCCCCTCATCACACACCGTCACAAAGTTACGGACCCCCCTCCCCCTACGAGTGTGACGTCATTTATGGACGACCCCCCAAATAGCCTAGAACACGTGTGTATAATTTAGTCTATTTAAAAAAAAACACCTGTAGCATAAAAATATAACACAACAAGTAACTTTAAATAGGCCTATTTATTATTTCTTAGGTTTCAACAAATGTTAAAGCTCAAAGTCTAAATGCCTAAGTTTAAACTACATATTTAGTAGGTCTAAAGGCTAGGCCTGTAAACTGACGCCTTGGCAACTGGATATTAATTCACTTCCTGTTCTTTGAAATCCTTCACGGAGTTTGATCTTTTCACAAACTCGACCAGACGCTCAGCCTGTGTATGATTAATTTGTGTGAAGTGGTTACTGGGCAGAAAATTAAGTCACGTGATTTAGCTTCGGCGGCCATATTGTTCATATCAGCTGATCTGATTAATTTCGGCTTACGAAGCATTAATCTAGATCCCAGCACAAGTTACAGTATTAGCAGCATAAAGATAAAATAATAACCCGCCAATTTTATTTTTAAACTGGTGATAAGAGGGTTTTTTTTTTCTAATTACTTGAACATTGCAAAAATTATTTAGAAACTCACAGATGATGAATGTAGGCAGAGGCGTAGCGACACTTACCGGCGCCCGGGGACAAACTTTCGATTTGCACCCCCACCCCCCTCAAACTTTCGATTTGCACACACCCCCCTCGAACTTTTCATTTGCACCCCCCCCCCAAAAATTTCAATTTGGCGCCCCCCCCCCTAAGGTCGGCGCCCGGGGACATATGCCCCCCCCCCCCGCCCCCCCCCCCCCCCTCGCTACGCCTCTGAATGTAGGGCGATTAGCCTTGTATCCGACCTAAGACCAGAGGTTTTTTTTTCAGACATCTTTCTACCCAGGGTACTGTTGTCGTTCTCCCCCCCCCCCACCCCCATTTCCCGCTGTCGACGAAATATGAACAATTTGGTCCCATCAGAAAATATATAGCCTATTACATTAATTACAACTAATTTCTGCAACTCATCCCCCCACACACACCGAAAATAAGTGCGCCACCCCTCCATGGGCGTGGTCAAATGGTGGGGCATACGACTGCTTACCAGAAAGTCAGGCGTTCGAATCCGGGTTCAAGTCACGAGTTCACCCAGCTCTAATGGGTACCTAACTCACGTTAGTGAGTGTAAAAGTAGCTTGGCATAATGAGGACCACACTATCCCTTCAAATGCCGAGGTCACAGAAACACGTAAACTCTACTCCATCCACCACAGGGACCGACTGTCATGTTCGAAATGAAAATTTTACTTTTAACCCCCCCCCCCCCCCGGAAGTACCCCCCTCGGATAAAAATAAAAAACCCTGCTTAAAAGCCTAATCTTACTTTAATGTGTAGATAGCCAGCTATAGCCGGCGGGTTTAACTGCTTACGGCTAACCAACAGTGTCATAGCACCACACACAACAAACCTTAGTGTCTCCCATGCTGTAGCTTTGAGGCAAGTTATAGAACCCGGTGAGGTCACATAGCCACGTTTGTGAAGTGTCAGACACGACGGAACGCGGGCCGATAAGTGTTCCATTTATTGTTGTATGTCAGAGGTATGCTAGTGTGTGTATGTTCGGTGGGGGGGGGGGGGTCATTAACACTGATGTAAAAAATGAAGATGCGAGGCTATCATTTATGCCGCACAGTAAAAATGTTGTGTTTTAAAGGGGGTGGGGAGGGGGGGGGGGCGAGGAGGAAGTATAAAGTACTTCCGTCATAAATAAATATTTTAGATATAGATCTATATATAGGCCTACAGAAACTTTGGTCAGTACATTATAAGATAATTGCAGAATCGCGAAATGTCAAAGAGACAAAGACTTAGGCTGCTGACAGTTGAAACCTTTTTCCCGTGATCAGGATATTTTGAAATAGGCGTTGCTAGAGGAGGGCGGGTGGGGTGGCCGATCGCTGGGGACGGGTCGCCAAAAGGGGTAGAAAATGAAAAGTTTATTCTGAGTTGCGTTACTGAGTTTATACACCGCCGAAGTTAAGACTTTTCTACATCGATAGTGTGACACCACAATAAAAACTATTAAGTGACGGTGACTAGTAAAATGCGCCCCGACCTTTCCAAATTAGGCAGGGGGGGGGGGGCGTGTATTTTTATTTTGTTAGCCAAAGTGAATAACTATAAATAAGAGAGGAGAGGGGACGAAATATTGATAATTCGCCCCGGGCGTGGAATGGTCGCTTTGCATCCTCATTTTATGGGGGGGGGGGGGGGGCACTAGAAGAAGATACCTGAACGGAACACAGTCTGTGACTCTACCTACACCCAACCACCACTGCAGTGGATGGTGCAAACATGTATAAAAAATGTATGTTATTAAACGACCTCAACAGAACAGTTTTCTCCAATAAAAGAAATTAATTTTCTTGCTCTCCCCACTAAAACACTGCGCTAATCTTGTAAGGTGTTCTGTTCCTATATAAGTATTATAAGCTCATGAATAAGTATTATAGATGGGCCTACATAGGGAATATGCCTGATCTTAAAATCTAAGTCGATCAATATGTATTTTATTTAGATGCTAGTACAATAAAGACATACAATTTAAACTGATAAGTAATTTAAATATATTACATTTACCAATAGATCTAGTTCTAATTAGCTTAAATATTTTTTTTTAAATGCGGATGGACATATTTCAATTTTTAAAGAATTACAAATATTGACTCTTTTTATTGATCAAGAATCTAGTGCCCATTGTTCTTTTTTTTTTACATTTTTTCTGGAAATCACGATACAAAATTAATTAATTTAGATAGCCTATATTTTATTATCAAACGTGTCTCTCGTCGCAGTAATATTAACATTTTCCTAATCGTTTGGTGGTAACCTGCGTTTATAATATTTTTTAAACATAAAGATAGACGGTTGTACAAGAACTTCTGACCACGCACATTAGATGACCTCTTGTTTCTGTGGTGACAAAGGACTTCACCAAAGGACGGTTTTTAGCCGTTCGACGTACATGACTCACACGGCCATGCCCATATTTGGGTTTCCTTTCCAGGCTATGGAACACAAGGGAGCTCACTCCAGTTGTCAGCGAATAGGCGTGTCGAAATCGTAAGGATAATAATAGCCGCCTAAGATCTAATATTTAATAATAATTTTTAAGCAGTGCACTAAGTTTTAAATAAAAGTCAATATTTTCATTACGTAAATATTAATTATAACATTTCTTTGTATAAGTACAGTAAGTTTTTTTTCAAAACGGTAAGATATTAATCACCTCCTGTTTCATTGTACTTTCAGACTGTAACACATCAATCAAGATGGCGTCTGGAGTTAAAGTATCAGAAGATACGGTAGAATTATACAAAGCCATGAAGCTTAGAAAGACAAACAACAGATATTTAATCATGTACATAGACCAAACCGACGGTCTCATTAAAGTTGAATACACTAAAGAACGGGATGACAGTATTTCACAAGAGGATGAGTTTAAAGAGTTTCTCGATCGGTTACCTAACGATATTGGTCGTTACTGCATCGTTGACTTAACCATTCCTCAGAAAAATGGAGCCATGAAAGATATCATGTTCCTTATTACATGGTAAGTCTAAACTTCTTATTTAAAAATAACTCACTAGATCTAGATACATATTGCACCCTAAATAATTTAGCATACTAGGCTCTTAACTCTCAATAATACTTAAAATAAAAAAAAAAACAAGTTTGGGTAGGTGGGACTGGGTTAGAGAGATCTAATTTAATAATTTTAGGTTTAGGTTGTTTCACAAGTTCACACAATCATAATATTTTATTTAATATCATTGAGTATCATTTGAATGACATCCCACAGCTGGACTCTCCAAAAGCCCGTTTAAAGCCATGTGCAGTGTTATTAACACATATTTCAGATGATTTCTAGATCAAGAGCCTAGATCTCGGTAGTAAGATTATGGCTGATTCTAGCAGTAAAATGGAGAGAAACATTAATGGCAATGTTTTTGATGGTACTGCGCATGCGTATGTCTACAAACAAACGGCAGAACCCTAAGCCTAACCCTAGCGCAGCTAGTAAGGTCACTGCATATGCGCAGAACGGTTGAGTTTTGTATCTTCTGCCAAAAAATCTTTTTCCGAGTAACATAATTTATAAAAACATGTTTGTGCCATGTTAATATTTTCTGCTCTGTAGTCAAACGACAGGTTACTATTTTTCAATTTTTATATCAAGAAATCAATCTGAAATATATTTTTCTATAAGCGTTATAACTGTCTCGTTAAATTTGAATAGAATTTTCTGTTGCAAAATAGATGTACATTATCGTGTAGGGCCTATACTCTTTATTGAAACACCAAATTATGACACATTTTAGAAGCTGAAATCAGATACTTGATTTACAAATAATTCTGCAGCTTGTTTCATTAGCTTTTGGATGCAAAAAAAAATAACTGCTACAGTTAAACTGATTTCTATTTCTAAGCTCTGTTTGTTTTAAGATTTATTTATTATTTGTAATGAATCAATACATATTAAAGGTTGATTTATTGTGAAAAGATACTTTTAAAATAATAATAAATTACAATTTACCCTTTAGTAACATAACAATTCCATGGCAACAAAAAAGTAGGTTTTTACAAAATATTTGATTAATAAAATAAGCAAGAGGCAAATGCCAAAAAAGTAAAATATATTTAGTCATTCAACTATTTTATATCAAGCCAATGCTCTACAGCCTCTTGTTAAAAAATGTTGATGAGAGGCACATCAGTTCTATTACCTGCTTCCTTCCCTTTGCTATTAGCTTCCTTAGACTTACTAATCTGATACAATATTACTATATTTTATTCCCTAGGTGCCCTAATAATGCTCCAACCAAGTCTCACATCTTATACACAACCTCTAAGAAGGCTCTAACAGACAAGATTAGGGAAGGAATGACAGACATCCAGGCAAATGATCTTTCAGATCTGGTCTACAGTGAGCTTCTATCAAAAGGCTGCAAGTAGGAACAACAACATGTTTGGTTCAAGTGCCAGATGTGTTAACTTGTGACTTTGGTCAGCACATTTTGAATCTGTAACATTGTATAGATCTTTACTTTCTCAAACATTTTTGTTTCTCTGTTGTGTGGAAGAGTGAAGTTTGTGAAAGGGCATCAGACATGTTGATTGTATCTGCCAACACCATGCACTTGTTGCATCCAAACTTGGAAAATTGTCTAGCTTGTAAATCAGCCCCTAGGGACATTTTTAACAATTCAAATTGAAATTGTTTGTGGTATATTTAAAGCAACTTAAAATTTTATAATGATACTTGTGCCTGCCTTAAATTACTTGCAGCTTCTTATCGTAAGCCTTCGTTATAAATGTACATTTACATTTAGATATTAGTCCCATTCAGAGATATCCCTTATGGTTTTTTGCTCAATCTTTCTTATGTGATTAATTTATTTACTGTCTCTGCTCTAAAAGTAACAACATAGAGAAACACTTTCAAGCAAATACATGATTTTATGGCATGTGCTTGTGTCAGTTATGGCCCTTTGGTGCCTTAAAATGCTATTACGTCTTCAAAGACTATTGTCTAGTTAGTAATACTTTTAAATAACTGGTGCAAGATGTTAATCTTTCATTATTAACGTCTAACTTTGTAGAATTCGACCACAAAAATGATAGATAAACTGCTTCCTACTGTATTAGCTGGCAAGAATGTTCTGTGACCTTTTTGTTGTTGTTGGTTAATTGTATTTATCTGTGGGTCTTTATGGTTTTTTTTTTTAATTAGTGCTTGTCTTTTTAAAGTAGAAAACATCTTTTATGTTGCTTACATTGATTGATTTCTAACACATTCTGCAATTTCAGTAGAAATACAATAATTTTAAAAAATTCTAACCCTATTTAGTTCAGTAGATAACAATTATACCATTTTTTTCATGATTAAGTTAATAAAAGAACTTCAGTTGCACTTTTTTTGTGTCGAATTTAAAATTAATTTAACAGTGGAGTACAGGTATTTTGTTTTGTGTCTTATGGACCTCTATGTATAGAAAAAGTACTTCATGTTACTTTTATTTGAATATAGTCATATTCATTGAGCTTTTAAATGCAGTTTTGGTTAAGTTACATTTTAGTTATGTATTATGTTTTTTAGAAAAAATTTGCTTCACTGTCAATGAATAATGGTTATTAAAGTAAGATTACCAAAACACAAAAACCACTTCCTTAGCTCTTTATTAACACCTTAAGTTAAATAAACTTTAATTGAATTTAAGTACTTAATTTTTCAATGGATAATTTGTTAATTTTAGTGAAAAAACCCACATTATTTCTACAGTTTGCCTGTTTTAAATGGGAAATGGTGCTAATGTTTAATGAATTTACATGAATTTCAATTGATCTTAAAACTAAATTTTACAATTAGAAACAACTTTTTGGTAAATGTTTAGCATTTAGTGTTTGTTCTGTCAAACACCCTTGAATTTTTTTACAGTTCATAAAATCTTATTTGTTGTAATCAGAAGCCTGGTAGAAAATGCTGCTTTGAATGATTCTGAAGCTGTCTTGTTTGATAAAGTTACAGGAAGCTAAATGTTTTAAATGATTTAGAGATTTCAACTGTTATTTTACTTTTTCCCAATCATTCCCAAACCATGTACTTTGTCTTTTTTTTTAAAAAACAATCTTTGTATTATATTGGTATTAAAATTAAAAAAACTAGAACAAATTATCCAAAGTATATTTTAAATGATCATGACTAATACAAAAAAAAATTGTGTTTATGTCTATCAGTTAGTTAATTTAAAATAATAATTTTGCATTTGTGATTTATGGTGACTGAAGTGTTATTATTTTATACAAAAAAATATGTAGTATTTACAAGTTAAAAGTATAACCAGAAAAACTTACACCATATTTATCAACTTACACTTGCATAAAACAAATAGTATATTCTCCCATTCAATTTTTTTGTTCACATGGTGTATTCTGTAACATTAAGTAATTGTATTAATTTATAATTTACCTCTACTTACATTGTAAGAATAGTGAAACGAATATAGCAGGGGAGTTTTTTTTAAATGGTTATTAAAAACTAATTGTGAGGCTCTGTGTGTTGATGTTATCTGGCATGCTTATTGCCAATTGTTATTAGGAAGTAAAGATCTTCATCAGCATTTAAACACATTTTAAATTTGAAAATTATTTTTTTAAATATAAAAGTCCCTAGTTTTTCTATTTATGTGAATTTTGCGCATTTTGCCAGGTGTGTTTACAAACTACCAAAAAAAAGGTGGTGTTTTTTTATATATTGTTATTAATGTATTGGTTAGGTGTCTCAGTAAGTTATTCATTTTTTTCCTTTTGACTTACTTGTGTTAAATGTTCATCTCCTGCTTTGTTAATTTTTTTTTTAAATGCTGTATTCAATGCACATGTGAAAAAAAAATCTTTTTTTTTTCCCTTTAGTTAAACCATGTTTTTTTTTGTTTTGTCCTGTTAGTGGTAAGTTTCTGATTTCCATGACACAAGCATGATCTGTAATTTTTTTTTTTTTAAATTAGTGTAAATCAACTCTACAGATGCAACCCATTTTGTGCCATCGCAAATTAAAAAAAAACAGCCAAAGAAATTTGTTTGAACATTTTTTTAAAAAGATTGTTTTAGAATTTAGTTGTTTTTTTTAAATTAACATTTTGAAGGTTACAGAAAATTATTCTATATTGATAAAGTGTGTGCAATTAAAAAAAAATCAAAATTAAAATTATAAACCCTATTATAAAAATAAACCTATTAAAATATGGTAGTTGATTTGGTGCACATTGTTTTTTTTTTATTCATTAAATTTTGTTACCAAATTCAGATTCTAGTATTTACATTGTATTCACCTTAACATTTTGTGCTAGTATTTAGTTTGCTATTCATACCTTATTGTGACTTGCCTAGGCCCATTGCAAAAGTGTCAAAAATAAATGGGTTTTCTTTTTATCTATATATTTTGGTGGCTAACTAAAAAGTAAAAAGGTTAATTAATAATTTTATGATAAAAATAAATTACATAAATTAGTGCTACATCGTTTATTGATCACGACACATTATTTTTCGTATATATATATGGGTTTAGTTTAAAGGTTTTTTAAAAAAAAATCTAAAGTTAATTAAGCTAGTTTTCGCGGTTACTTCCCTTACATTCCCTTCCCATTAGAACGTTCAACAAATGCTGGTTGCTAAAAAAAAAACAACCTCGTAAGTAATGCCTAACGAAGGCCACAGTTGAACAGCATAGCCCGTTGTTGTCAGTACTGACTGGAACGCCTATCGCTATTCTTATGGCTTTAACTCATCTTAACCAGTTACTGGTTCCGAATTTAGATTGTAATATTTCAAATTGTATTAAACCTTAAACTGCGTGTATTCAATTTGCTTTCCAGTAACATTGTAAAGTGTGTAGTATGCATAAGCCTACTTCAGTAGTTAGTAGCACTAGTAGTTGACTGGTATAGAATTCACAATGAAATTGAAACACCTAAACCATTAACGCCTGAGAACTTAGTCGATGCAGTCACTGGCGAATTGAAGAGGGGTCTGAGCAGCAATCTTTCTTTCAGATTTTTTTTCTCCTGTGGGAGGGGGAGGACACTGGTAAAAGTATATATTTTCGATATAAATTATATTTCCTCGGGGGGGGGGGGGGGAGAGCACCCCGATGAAATGCCTGAAAGAAACTGCTGAGCAGGCTGCAGCTAAAGGTCATATTACTTAAGCAAAACTGTTAATTAATGAACTTTTATTTCATCTTTGGGGTGGTACTATGTAATAATCTTGAGCATTTAATGAAGAATTTCTCACATCCACTCTAAGTACTCTTAATCCGACACGTGCAAATAATTAGTTTTAATAATTTGTACATAAATCTAGTTGCACAAATGAAAAAGGATTTTCACAGCGGGTCAAGTAAAATGAATAACTAAACTAGAGCTTTAAAAATACTGTTAGCAACCTCCTTATAGAAGCTTCCAACAATACATTTATAAACGAAGAAATGAATGATTGGAAAATCCCCCCTTCCCAGTAGCTACTACGATGTCAAAACTTTTTGTATTATATGTAACTATTTTAAACGAAATCTGCATCAGCCTTCCATCAACGTCTATGTTGAGCCTATTCCTATTTAAGTAAAAGGTCAGCTTCCATCAAACACTCACACATTGCTCTAGCTACGTCACTGATGTTTATCATTGTAATTCATAAAGTCGTTTTTTTTTACATACATATCTAAACGTTTTATTGAAGGATATAGAGTCTAGTTTTGAAATTTACCCGGAAGGTCTTTAAGAATTTTTAAAATGTAGGGCCTAACTTCAAACACGCTTAAAAGCAGACAGTTATATGGAATACGACCTTCATAATTTAAGCCTTTCATTGTGTTGAAATAACGTAACTTTCAGTGAATCTCAAACTATAAAAGCGTACGACTGTAACAAAATGTGTAGTATTATTTATGCCCAAATTGATAAAATCGAATGGGGTCTTGCAGAGGCGTAGCGACCCTTCCCGGCGCCCGGGGACAACCTTTCAATTTGCACCCCCCCCCCTTAAACTTTCAATTTGCACCATCCCACTCAAACTTTCAATTTGTTTTTCCAACCCATTTTCGCACCCCCCCCCCCCCTAAGGTCGGCGCCCGGGGACATATGTACCCCCTCCCTCGCTACGCCTGGGTTTTGTCCTGTAAGCCTCGCCAGTAATGCTAAACTTTAGCCTAAAAGTCACGGGCAAAAAGTTAAGTTGCGCCACTTGTGACCTATTTCTGTTGTCTAGACATTTGCTTATTTAAACGCACGTCATAAAAACACATTATCCGCCTCTAGGTTTAGAGTTGAAGGTTAAAGGTACCAAAATACAAACCTTTTCGTGCAAATTATTAATGACTCCCAATTTCACACTTTTCATTAAAATCTAAAACCGCAAGTTTTATTTATTTTTTTTACAATTTTTTTTATGGCGCCGGTTATCTGGATAAGATCCGTGTAAATAATGAAATAGGAAAAAACAAATTTTAAATTTAAACTTAAACACTAAGGGGTCATCCATAAATGACGTCACGCTTTTTTTGACAGATTTTTATCTCCCCCCTCCCCTCCGTCAAACGTCACAAAAAGCCAGACCCCCCCCCTAAAATGACGTCACACCTCAGCCTACTACCCCCCCCCCCCCCCCTCAAAATTGATGTTGAATTTTTCTTCAAACATCGATATTTTTCCAAAATCTTGTCAGAACTCTGCCAACATAGAGTATTTTGGTTGTAGGCTGACGTCTGGGGGTTCTGGCTTTTTGTGACGATGTGTGACGGAGAGGAGGGTGGGGGGGGGGGGGGGGGGGGGGGTAAAATCGTAAAAAAAGGCGTGACGTCATTTATGGATTACCCCTAAACCCGGATTCGAACTCGAGTCGTATGCTCTACCAATCACCGCGCA
>NW_026734084.1:0-45963 GCF_028476545.2 Physella acuta
AGTAAGATTATAAATAGTAGCCTATGTGAAAGGTAAACTAATTTTAAAATGTTTTTAAAATTTAAAAAAATGAAAATTTCACACTGCTGTTAAAACATTATGACCAAAAAATATTTTGTTATCTCCCTTCTCACCTTTCTAGGAGCTATCACTGTGCATGTCTGAGTACGTGTGTATGATGCTATATTATAGAACTGGAGTCTCAAGATATTTACACTCAATTTGTTTACATTTACTACACAATACCCTACATCATCTTTTATATGCAGTTGTTAACAGGATTCGTTTTTTCTTTTCACTGTTTGTTTTTTCATTGTTGAGGTAATTGTTGAAGAATTGAATTTGTTTAATTTAAATATTATGTTATATTTATTTGGATATTAATCAATCCAGTGATGTTATTTGATTGATTGTGATCTAAGGAATTAAAAGTACTACATACAAATCTTGTATACTTTTGTCACAAACCTGTCACAAAAAAATAATTTTGTCACAAAACTCTCACATACTAAATAGTTTTGTCACAAACGTATCACATACTATTATGTGATACTATAAGAACCACAGAACAGCTCTTCATAAATCACATTGCATGCTTCCTCAGTTAATGGGGTTTATAACCTAGCAGTTGTTATGTTAATGTTGTTAATAGTTAAAGGGAAGTAATTCAACCAGCTGCTTAATGAAGGCAAATGAAAAAAACGTGTCAACAAAAACGAATGAATTCATTAGCTGGAATACGTTTTTATTAAAAACTGGATACCTGTATAAGGTAGACACTGAAACACCTGGTCTATTTCTCTCACCTGTTGGTCACCACGTGGTCCACAGGCAGGTACGGAGGGGGCGGGGGGGGGGGGGGGGGGGTTGAGGAGTAATTACATTTACAAGGAGACTGATTTCTGTAAGATAAACTTGAATTTCGATGTAGTGGAAATATAATATAATATAATATAATATATAATATAATATAATATAATATAATATAATATAATATAATATAATAATAATATTAAATATAATATAATATAATAATATAATATAATAATATATAAATATAATATAATATACATATAATATAATATAATATAATATAATATAATATAATATAATATAATATAATATAATATAATATAATATAATATAATATAATATAATATAATATAATATAATAATAATAATATAATATAATATAATATAATATAAATATAATATAATATAATATAATATAATATAATTATAGATATATAATAATAATATAATATAAATATATATAATATAATATAATATAATATAATATATAATAATATAATATAATATAATATAATATAATATAATAATAATATAATATAATAAATATAATATAATATAATATAATATAATATAAATATAATATAATATAATATAATATAATATAATATAATATAATTATAATATAAAATTAATATAATATAATATAATATAATATAATATAATATAATATAATATAATATAATATAATATAATATTAATATAATATAATATAATATAATATAATATAATATAATATAATATAATATAAATATATATTATATAATATAATATACTATATAATATAATATAATATAATATAATATAATATAATATAATATAATATAATATAATATAATATAATATAATATAATATATATAATATATATAATAATATAATATAATATAATATAATATAATATAATATAATATAATATAATATAATATAATATAATATAATATAATATAATATAATATAATATAATATTAATATAATATAATATAATATAAATATAATATAATATAATATAATATAATATATAATATAATATAATATAATATAATATAATATAATATAATATAATATAATATAATATAATATAATATAATATAATATATATATAATATAATATAATATAATATAATATAATATAATATAATATAATATATATAAATATAAAAATAATATAATATAATATAATATAATATAATATAATATAATATAATATATATATATATATATATATTTATTATTTATTTATTTATTTATTTATATATATATATATTTATATATATATAAACGGAATATCCAAAAAAAAAATCAATTACGCTCTTCGTGGGTTTGAACCCGTGGCGTCAGGGTTCACTCTACGCTTGATCGACATTGACTGACACCACCTGTACTGTTGCCATGTTCCAGTGACCTTTGAACCCTTGGAGATCAATACACTTCATGTCAAACGTATTCTGTATTTTATTTATGTTCACCCAGAATTTAATTTTACGCCGTGTTATAGCAAAGTGGTTAATCGGTTATGCCGTTCGGAGCGCCGTTTAATAACTGCCTTCAATTCATACATTTTGTGTCTGTTGTATTACTAAATGCTGAGTAGTGGAAATTACTGTGTTTGTAATTATGATATTATTATGATATCCACCTGATTTACTGTTTTTATTATCTGTTGAGTCACGTTTTTCTTAAATACAAAGTATTAGAATCATTCAGGAAGTTTGATTTAAATTTGTTTTTGTTTAAAGAATAGCTAAATTTAAAAACAGGATTTGAAATTTAAAATGAAAACTATCAAAAAATGTATATGTTTATTTAAAACATAACATTTAATAAATTCTAACATATACAACTACTTCTCTATACCCCCATTCTCTGTCTCTCTCCTCCAATAACTAGTTCAGAATTTCTAAAATGTTGCCGAGAACGAAAAAAAAACTATTTTGAACTCCAGATCAAAAGGTCACCTGGTGCCCAGAGTTCATTGACCTCGCGTTCTTCGATCACCCCCCCCCCCCCCACTCCCCCACCTTCCATGGTTCGTGTATAGAGTTTAGGTGGCAGCTCCAAGCCCCGTCTCATTTAAAACACTTCACATCTGTTCATACATTTTTAAAATAAACATAAATGTACGTGTGTCTGTGTGTGTGTGAATACATGACCTTGTGTAAGTGTGCCTATATTACTGTGTGTGTCTGCATTCCAGTGAGAGAGTATCTACAATAGTGTGTGTGTGTGTCTACAATTAGCTTGAATAAAATCTGGTTTTATCTGTATTCAAGGGGGTTATAATGTTTTGGTTTCATTATTGTAAACGAATAATAAGGAATTTCGGTTAATAAAAAAAAGTTAAAAAGAGCTTTTAGAACAGACGGTGGATTTGACAGATGAAGTAGAGTTCATGTCTATCGGCCATATGAAGGGGCCTATGTGTTCAGCATACCACCACCACCAGACATCTCTACATACCGCGTCTGTAGTCAGTTACAATAAAATATATGTTTGGTTTTTAATATATAAGTGTGGTTATAAAACAACGTAAGCTTGTGTAGAAAGAAACCATAAAATTACCAAGAGACTGATGTGTTGTTTTTGGTCAACATTGCTTTAAAAATTATTAACTGTTTATCTGCGCCACTTAGGCTGATAACGCTCCCTGAACCTTAACCCCCATATCATCATCATCACCATTCTGTTGGACCCCTTGTAGAAAATAGAGACACAACATCATCATCATCGTCATTCTTAAGAACCCCTTGTAGAACATAGAGATACAACCACTCCTCTCCACCGTACTCGATTCTGGGCGATTCCTTTAAGTTGGGCCCACGTCATTCCGGTTGCTTCTGCTTTACTGACAGCTAGTGATTTCCAAGTTTGTTTTGGCCTACTTACTTTCATCTTCCTTGGAGTTTCCAATCTAATGTCTGTCTGGTGACATTTTGCGCTTTTTGTATTTCATTGCCGATAGGTTCTTTCCAATTTTTCTCCACAGGTGCAGCAATTGTAATTTTTGTCATCTGATGTTCATTATACGGCAGAGGCATCAGTTAATGAATGTCCAAAGTTTTTTTGTTATTACTTACCCCATTTTCATCTGTTCTAACCTCGTAGACCTATACTGAAATTGACCTAAATCTTTGTTCAGAAATTTCTTGCATCAAAATACTAGTTACACATATAGGGACGTATTATAACCATACAATCACCAAATACGTCGTCTGTTTTGTGAGAAATTACCCACGCATTCTCTAGGTGGTATAGAAAATGCACACGCGCATCATAGTAGAGTACTCACACGGAAAAGTAAAGGTCTCCTCTCGTTTGAATATTTGCGCGCCCCACACCTTTAAAAAATTGTGTAGACCTACACTGTAGACATACTTTTTTTCGGCTGTTTATATATATATATATATATATATATATATATAAATATATATATATATATATTGTATATATATATATATATATATATTATTGTATATATATATATATATATATATATATATATATATATATATATATACTATATATATATATCATTATATACATATATATATATCTGTGTGTCTGTGTGTGGCGTTGAAGAATGTCTAAATTGTACATCGTGAGAAAACCAAGTTACGTCCTATTTATTCCGCAAGTCATCACATTTTACAACCTTTTTCTCTGCATCCGTCATACCCCCACCCCGTCTCCCAG
Source organism: Physella acuta (assembly GCF_028476545.2). NCBI lineage: Eukaryota > Metazoa > Mollusca > Gastropoda > Physidae > Physella > Physella acuta. The sequence goes on from NW_026734084.1 coordinate 4,502, forward strand.
TCCCTACCCCTTTAAACTGTAGCCATAACAAGCTGGTTCTCGCCACCATGGCTCCCCGGGAAAACCACGTGATCAGTTTAGCCAATCTCTATTACCGCACGGCCCTCGGGCTTATCACCCCCTGCACATCCAAGTCATAGGTTGTTTTTCGGAGTGACGGTTCCTACACCGTCACTGTAATTTTTGTGTGTCCTTCCACCCTCTCGCTCCCCAGTTCACAATGATTTTTAAATAACGGTTCTAAATCTGAAACAATACCACCACCATTTACAATACTGTATAACAGTGGCGTAGGCAGGGGGGGGGGGTTAGGGGGTATTAAACTCCCCCCCCATAGACCCCTCGGTATATATATATATATATATATATATATATATAAATTATGAGGGGAGGGGTGCACATCGAAAGTTTGAGGGGGGGGGGGGTGCAAATCGAAAGTTTGTCCCCGGGTAAAAAATAGGAACCGCCCTTGAGACGATCCTGGCTACGCCACTGCTGTATATGCGCTGTGGACTGACATCCCAATCATCATAAATGAAGTGAGACAATTCAAACTCATTTTTCACCATCAAAGCCCTCAGTTTTACTGAATATAAGTTGAGAAGTTGCATCCCTCTCTCGGCTGTAATAAATGTAACCAAAATTGACTTCGCCATATTTAATTTTTGGGACAGACAAAATATATACATGATCATCTTATCCCCCCCCCCCCCTCCCCACATAGAGCCCCCAGTGTTAAAAGTATGCGCCCCTGTCAGTCCCAGCTCACAATCTCTAACCCCTCCCCTCATATTCACTGCCAACAAAAATATTTTTAATTAGCTTCAGTTTAAAAGTTCATTAGCATTTAAAGCAGGCGCCGCTCTTCGTTGGTCTGAGTTCACATTTGCAATAAACTGCTGAGTTGACTATTTTTGTATCGCTTAAAACTATTCACCTTATAACTTATTTTACATAAATTAACGTGTTTTTTTTTTAAATAGAACAGATGGAGCATTTTTTAACTCTAGAAATTGTTACTATAAAAGTAGATCATTCGACGTTAATTGAAGACAGTCCAACAAATAACGGACAAAATAAAAAAGCCCTGTTAATATTAATATAAACAGAAAGTGATATTTCAGCGCCAAGGGTAAACCTAAATGGGATTAAGGGGTGTATTTTTTTTTTACAAAACTCATTCCTAATTATACATTCCTCATTAAAAGGCACCCTGTGAATAATATAATTAACTAAAGGAAAGAACTGTATGAACACAGTATTGGATAGTTTAGTCTGTTTTAGGATAAAGAATATAAAACAAAATTTAAAAAAAAAAAAGAAATTACTTTTTTTTTAATAATAGAAGAAAAAAAAAAACAACTAAAAGGAGCACCAAGAATTTTAAATACAAAAGCTCATAATTTGTCAATCTTTATTTTCTCATGTCATGTTATTTTGTTTTAACATCGCCGCCCTCTCCGCGTGAACTCAAAGTTCGGCCATAAAACAAAAATAAAAACATCAGAACCTCGAATAGTTTAACCTTTTAAATCAACACCGCCTGTCTATTCGCACACCGTTTAAATGAAAACTTAAAAAGAACTTTATAAAAACAAACAAAAAATTGCTCCATATCGCGTTTTAAATATTTTTTTCCCCTTTGGTTTTACAAAGGTCAAAATGTTAGGTCTCGCTATGTCGATTAAATGGAATGTGCGACAAGCGGAACAGTTGTTAACGAATTGTGCACCTCTTGCTAGCCTGCTGAGCCAGTTGCACATTCCCCCCTTCCTCCCCCCCCCTCTCTTTTTTCCGCAGCGCTCTCTAATTTGTTTGCAAAAAGTAAACGTATTTTTTTTTACCCAACGAAACGATACAACACACAAGGCTCAGCCGTAGACTGGGCTGCATGGTATTTTTTTATTTTAGCTTACACGCCTGATGTAATCAATTACACAATTACACTCCGATAGGTGTGTTTAGCGCGCACGTGTAAGCAAAGCATTCACCACGTATTGATACGGACGGATGTACTGTGGCCAAGTTCGATAACTCGCTGTCTGGTCTACGGAGTGTTACCTCCCTTTTTTTGGTGTGTTGTGTTTTTTTCTGTTGTGGATGCTGTATAGCATGGCCGTCGTACTTTGGCCATGATGACATCCCCAGCTGTATAGATGGCCATCCCGGCTGCACGGAGCTGCTACATCACCACATCATGTAAGTAACAACAGCCTTTTTATCGTTCATTCGATCAACGACTTCTACACCATATGTCGCGTTGTACTATGATCCTCTGTTAATCGAAAAAGTATTGGAATTTTATAAATTGACGCTGAATAACTAGAAAATTTGAGAATTAACTTAAAGTTGTTTTTTTTTTAAAGTAGACTTGATGAAGAAGCTAATGCATTGCTCTTTTTGCAAGATGCAGTTTACAAAAAATTAAACGCATAATTTATCGTGCAAAGAAGTTCGTACTTGTCTATTCTAGGCTAAGCTTCTAAGCGTATTAAGGCTGGTCATTTACTAGTATCGATTCCCTAATTATAACTGGAGCCCCGTCTAAGTGGTTAGGCCGTAGAAATAGCCTTTAGCCATATTCGTAACCTTATAATTAGACTTCTACTTTGATTATCTTTACCCTACTCGCCATAGACATAAAGGAAAACTGCCACATAATCAAAAAGCCAAAACATCTATAGCCATTTAGCCACAAAGTCTTATAAACCTATATCCATATAACCACATAGCTACATAGCTAAATAGAGCTATACTGATGTACAATCATACAGCCAAATAGTCATAGACAATGCATAAACAGGGAATATGCAAACCACCAATATATTTTATTTACAAAAGATCTGAAGTGTACAGTGCAAGTTTACTACTGTAGTAGGTGGTTGTCTACAACTGATGTGTAGAGGGGATGGAAGCAGGCGTTGTAACTGAAATAGCAATATAAACAGAAAGTGATATTTCAACGCCAAGGATAAGCAAAGGTACAGAACATAGTTCAAGTAAAGACAGGGCAGTCAGAAACCAACGGGATCCGAACCTACCATTCCACACGGCCAGAGGGGTAGCGGCCCGGGGACAAACTATCAATTTGGCGCCCCCCTCGGGAGCAAATTTCGATTTGCACCCCCCCCCCCTCAAAAAATGCAGCTAAAATGACATTTTGATTTGTTTTTACAACCCATTTTGGCGCCCACTAGGGCCGGCGCCCGGGGACATATGTACCCCCCTGCCCCTCCCCCCCATCGCTACGCCTCTGCACACGGCACCAAATCGCAACTGATGTCACATTAGAGAGAGATTTCGGATTTCTGATTTTAAGGATGAGGTTGATGTAGTAGGCCTATAGTGAGGTGGTGGGGCGCGGTGTTGACTGCTAGAAAGTGTAAGGTTGCATTTAAGTTGTAACTTTTCAAGTACGAATGTGACGAAAGGAAAGTTAAATTGTCGGTATAATTATGGTATTTGAAAAGAGAGAGGGGTGTTGAACATTTTGTTGTTATTTGATATGTGCTTGGCGTTTTTGGTGTGGGGGATTGGGGGGGGGGGGGGGGGTGTGGTGAATATAAAAAAAATGCAAAACTTGAATACGAAAATTTAATAATCTTAAGTTTTCACCTATACTTTTGGGAATTATTTTATCAAACCCCCTTTTTCTACCACCAATGTAAGATTACCTCCCCCCCACCCTCTCCCCTATACCTCGTCTACTGTCCCTAAACAAATGTGATTCATCACCCAGCTCACCTGCCCCAATTTAAAATTGATTTTTTTTTAAAATCAATCTCTTTGTCGATTCACTCTACAAATATGCCTTTGTTTTATAATGAGGCTTTAGAAAAGCGGAAGCTGTCAGCCAGTAACGTTGCCAAACAATTTGTTACAAAAATCTGCTCTTGCAGTGCAGTTTTTTAAAATTGTTTTCAATTTCCCCCTCGCGTAACATTGTTTTGAGGTTATATATCAGTTAGAGGGGTTTTCATTTGTGCTAGGATTAGGATGAGGTAGGCAGAGGCGTAGCGAGGGGGGGGGGCGGAGGGTGCAGTCCGCACCGGGTGACACCATTTAGGGGGGAGACACCAAGGCAAAAAATAGCAAAAATATATAGATAAAAACTTGAGGTGGGGGGTGCAAATCGAAAGTTTGAGGGGGTGGGGGGGCGGGGTGGCTGCAAATCGAAAACTTGAGGGGGGGGGGTGCAAATCGAAAGTTTGAGGGGGGGGGGGGGTGCAAATCAAAAATTTGTCCCCGGGAAGGGTCAACTACGCCTCTGGGGGTGACACCATTAAGTGCAGCACCGGGTGACACCCGTCCTTGCTACGCAACTGTAGGTAGGCCCCTATATGATAAACGTAGCTACAATAATAAAGATTTGGCAAGAAACAACTAGTGTGATGTGACATCTCCACACTCATCGCCATATTCATCCTTTCAAATCTCTTTTAAATTGCATCTACATATCGTATTGTTGCTGACACAACAATCGTCGTTTCAACGCTCTATTAAATGTTTCCAACAAATTACATTTTTGCTGACACATATATTCGTCATTTCAACTCTCTTTTTAAAAGTCATCATTAAATCACATTGTTGCTGATATATATATTCGACTTTTTAACATTTTTAAATATCATTTATAAATCACATTGTTGCTGACATACTCGTCCTTTTAACTCTTTTAAATATCTTCTATAAATCACATTGTTGCTAATATATATTCGTCCTTTTAACTCTTTTATATATCATCTGTAAATCGCATTGTTGCTAAAACATAAATTCGTCCTTTCAACCCTCTTTTAAAATTCACCTACAAATCACAATGTTTATGACCCATATATACAGCATAACAGAAACCATTTGGTATATATATTTATGTACACGCCTATATCTTTAACAATTTATTTTTAGAAATTATAATTGGTTTAGTCCCAAGTTTTATATTCTAGGCAGGTGACAACACCCCCATATCCCCCCCCCCCCCCTACTTTACCAGTATATTAAATCCTGAACGGCTACAAGCAAAAAGCAAAATATTTTTAATAACAGGTTTCCTATTATGGTATCCACAATCTAAAAATAGCATCAAGGGGACGCTATATCGTTTTTTAATTAACAGTAGTTTTAGAATGCAATGCCCTTGTTGTATATTTAAAAAAAAAAATGTTTCTGGGTCAATCCTTGACACAGAAATGGAATAAAAAAAAAAACTAGGTCGAAAAAATCGATTCTCCCGATTAGGCCTAGGTTAGACTGCAAGCAGTATGTGTATATAAAAATGTGACTTTATTAAATGTCCTGCTTAAAAACAGAATGCCTTTTAAAAAAGTATTTAGCAGTAAAGTTAAATCTTACTATAGGAGTAAGCCTACACAGATTTTGAAACATTTATTTTATTTACAGCTTCATTTAGTTAGATATTACATTGGTATCTTTAATCTATCTTAGATGATAATTTTTAGTTTTGGTCTGGAGTATTCGGTTTATATTTTCAAACCACGTTGCTTAATTAAACTTTAATTAATAATTGAACAATTTAAAAAAAAAAATAGACTTTGTGACAGCAGACGATTCGCTCCTGGGCAGTTTGACCCTATTCGTTAGACCACCTTTGATCAAGGTTTCTTTCCGACCTTTTTGTTTCCTGGGGTAAGTGGAGGGAACTTGTAACTTCCGGGAAGGGGGTGTTCGGGATGCTGAATAAAGTATGTGCTTTCTATATAATTTACATATTTTTTATGTTTTATGAAAGAGTGGAGGGGGGGGGGGATTACTGAAAGAAACTCTGCCCTTGATGTTCTAGCCCACAAATTTACGTTACGGTTCAAATGTTGATATTAATTTGGTCATGAACCAGCTGGGTCTGTTTAACACAGATCGAACTATCCATAGTCTAGAAATTTCTTTAACACGAATCGAACTATCCATAGTCTAGAAATTTCTTTAACACAGATCGAACTATCCATAGTCTAGAAATTTCTTTTTTAAAAGCAGTAAAACAAAGCTATAAACGATTACACGTTTTGTGGGGGAAAAAAAACTAGTATCATACACACCCAAAGAGGTATTGGTTACGATTGGAAACTTGTTTGTACATTTAGATTTTTGTGTAAATAGTTTAGAACTGCTAGATGTTTCGTGCCTCCCCTAACCCTAGTCTATAATGGCCCTAGATTGCCTCCTCGAGCCCTAGTTTTTGCCTCGTTTGTCCCTAGATTGCCTTCCCTTGTCCCTAGATAGCCTCCCTTGTCCCTAGATTGCCTTCCCTTGTCCCTAGATTACCTCCCTTGGCCCTAGATTACCTCCCTTGGCCCTAGATTACCTCCCTTGTCCATAGATTACCTCCCCTGTCCCTAGATTGCCTCCATTGGCCCTAGATTACCTCCCTTGTCCCTAGATTACCTCCCCTGTCCCTAGATTGCCTCCATTGGCCCTAGATTACCTCCCTTGTCCCTAGATTGCCTTCCCTTGTCCCTAAAATGCCTCCCTTGCCCCTAGATTGCCCTCTCTTGTCCCTAGATTGCCCTCCCTTGTCCCTAGATTGCCTTCCCTTGTCCCTAGATTGCCTTCCCTTGTCCCTAGATTGCCTTCCCTTGTCCCTAGATTGCCTTCCCTTGTCGTTAGATTAGCTCGCTTGTCCCTAGATTGCCCTCCCTTGTCCCTAGATTGCCTTCCCTTGTCGTTAGATTAGCTCGCTTGTCCCTAGATTGCCTTCCCTTGTCCCTAGATTGCCCTCCCTTGTCCCTAGATTTCCTCCCTTGTCCCTAGATTGCCTTCCCTTGTCCCTAGATTGCCTTCCCTTGTCCCTAGACTGCCTTCCCTTGTCCCTAGATTACCTCCCTTGTCCCTAGATTGCCTCCCTTGTCCCTAGATTGCCTCCCTTGTCCCTAGATTTCCTCCCTTGTCCCTAGATTTCCTCCCTTGTCCCTAGATTACCTCCCTTGGTCCTTAGATTACCTCCCTTGTCCCTAGATTTCCTCCCTTGTCCCTAGATTGCCTTCCCTTGTCCCTAGATTCCCTCCCTTATCCCTAGATTGCCTCCTCTGTCCCTAGCTCGTGCCTCCCCGACCCCAGTCTATACTTGCTAAATTAATACAATTTGTTAAAAAGATAAAATCTTTAAATCTTTAGGAAAAAATGTTTTTTAAATTACTCTCAACCTTCCATCTTGACTCAACAAAATAATAAAATGACCACTCACTCCACTACCTTAATGAAATAAACTAGCACTAATCAATGACAGCTAATGGATGCTAATAATAGCACTCCTCCCTCAGTTGGAAAGTGTAATTATGTACTGAAAAAGTGTATTTAGCTCTAATTAGTTATTAAATAAATTGTGAAAAATATTGCATTTTATGTTTATTTTTCGTTATGGCGTCACATCCCCTCCTCGTATTGTTGTCCTCCCCCCCCCCCCCCACTCCTTCCCCGCACGCCCTTTCAGATGCTACTGTATAATCAAACTAAAACGGACGTTGAAAAAATGCAGTGATTATTTCTGTAATTCATAGCCTATTTATAAAAAGTACTTTTAGATAAACAAGACTCCAACTTGTGGTTACTTTTACTGCATATAAGATACCAAAGATAATACGATTTAATATGCTATTGATAACATCTCCAAATAATTCTATACCCCCCCCCCCCTCCCCACCCCCCTCCATAAACCAGGTTTTATTTCCAAGTTGGAACCATTAATCAACAAAATGTAATACAATTATAGATACAAATCTATTCATGTTTTAAGTAATACTAGAATTTAAAAAAAAAAATAAAACAAGTAATGGAAACATCCACGATTCTTTGTGCTCTATTTTTAGACTGCCGGATTCTTTATCATCTAGAACCTGTTAGTTGTGGAGGTCTGTTGTTCTGTGTTGTGGCGTTCGTTATGGATTTCAACTTACGAATATATTAATAATTTACATATGATCGATACTTGTCTTCTCTAAAACTTTGTTATCACGTTGAGGTGAGGGTGAAAGTTTGGGAAAGGGGGAGGGGGGATGTGGGTGAGTACCCCTACACCGTGTCAGCCACTCAACATTCTTCTCACCCCTGGCTCAGGAATTAGGTCAAATAGCTTTTTGTCATTCTCTTAGAGTACTCAGAGGTTCTCGCACCCCGGGGGTAACGTCCGATACCGAGGGGGTGAGTAGGTTGATGTAGTCACGGGTTCTAAACCATGCCAGTTGCATTAATCTAAAGCAGGAACTGGCCTGGGTCTACTTTATTATATTAATACATCTTGTAGAAGTAAAATGTTGTAATCTATTGTCGTCTTACAGTTATATTACCACAGTGGCGTCGCTAGGTCGGGTGTCACCCGGTGCGGTAGCTCACGGTGTCACCCCCCCCCCCCCCCCTTTTTTTTCCCCACTGTAAATTTTGCAGTTGTTTTCAATTAATCATTCATTGAACTGGCAAAAAAAAAAAAAAAAAAACATGTATTCTAAATATCTTGCATTTTTTTGTCTTGGTGTCACTCTCTAAATGGCGTCACCCGGTGCAGTCCGACCCCCCCCCCCTCTCCCCCGTCGCGCGACGCATCTGTATTACCCGAATTTTCAGCCTCCTCCACCATACAGCTTCACAATGTAACATAACTACTAATATGCATACTTATTCAATACATGCTCAAGGAATGAATTTATACACTCTAATTTAATAAATATGGGACGGAGTGGTCTAGCGGTCGAGCGCTAGACTGTTAACCAAAAAGTATTGTGTGTTTGATCCGGATTCAAGTCAGTAGAACGTCACTGAGTCTACACAGTTCTGATGGGTACCTAATTTACGTAAAGTAAAGTATATGTACCTGGACATAGTGTTGACCCTTCTTATATCGATGTCACAGAAATAGGGGAACTCACCTTCACTTGCCCGATGGACCTTCAGGTTCGAAAAGGGAACGATTATACTTTGAGTAAATAGGCACTAATTGAAAATACGCAAATTTATTTAATTCATGCGCACTAATTCAATGTACACTTATATACTCACTAATAACTCTAATAAAATAAAATACGCGAATTAATTCAAAACATGCGCACTAATTAAAAAAAAAAACAAGCGCGTACTAATTTAATACATGCGCACTATTTCAATAGATGCGACAATGCAGCTTTTCATAGAGCAATTTTTTAATTTATTGGACTAACATGACAAAGTTTAATTAATTTTATGTCCTGTACAAAAAAAAAAAAAAAAAGTAAAAATAAGAATTTACAAGTGCTTAACTATAAACCGTTACCCTTGCCCTAAATTTACTTTGCTCTAAACCCTAAATCTAACAAGCAAACCAACGTAGATCTAGCTCTAACCCTGAAGTTCTAACACCGCTCTCGAATAAGAAAAAAAAACTAACACTTGTTAAAAAAAAAAATTCTGAAATCCTATTGATCACTAGTTTTGTATTTAAAAAAAAAGTTTGTATGTGAATGCTTTTAATGAAAATTGTGAAATTAAAATCTAAATATAGAGGCTAAAACAAACCAACCTCAAGAGAATGAGAATCACTGGAACGAACTCATCGCTGACCCATATTTCTGCATCTAGGTCAAACTGCTGTTTGGATTGGCCCAATTGAGTTATTTAGTCTGTGTAGTGGGCGCGCTGGGCTGCAGACATGACCGGGTTTCTTCCCCTTCCTTAGCAATCGATGGCTGCTGACTTTTCTGGCACAACTTCGCAGCTTCACATAGTTGGTTATCTCCCATATTATGTTAGAATAGTAAATCTATAAACGCAACGTTTGACTTTGTAATTATGTTTACTATAGATTTATATTTAAAAAATATAAATTCGTCTACGTTATATGTTTACAAATATATTGAATTAAATAAGATGACTTTTCTAAAAAAAAAAAAGAATTATTTTGATAAAGAAAAGGAAATTTTAAAAAGGGGGGGGGGGGGGGGCGGATAGGGAGGAGGGCGAAACGACGTTAGTGTAAAGACACGGACTCGGTTGTCTGCCCATGTCGACCCAGTGAGGACACCGTTAGTAGGCCACTGGGTCAGACAAGGCCGGGCTAGAGAATGTGACGTGAAGCGGTCTCTGGGGGGGGGGGGGGGGGGGGGCAGGTGGAGTGGGAGGGGATGGGATGGGAGAGAGAGGAGGGAAATGATGATGATGCGACTGCAACGGTTTTCTTGGTAGTTTTTTTGTTGGTACTGGTGTGTGCTGGGCTGGTCGCCGTTATCTTTCTCTTGTGGTGGTGTCAGGGGTTATCGAGGGGTAAGTGCTTTTGTTTTTATACGTTGTGTAATCACGTGACAGGGTGTGTGTGTGTGTGTGTGTGTGTGTGTACATACGTGTGTGTGTGTGTGTGTGTACCATTGTTACACTAGTGTAATTATAGGTAAGGTGTAGTCAGCTGTTAACGATCGCGTTGTAAATAGTTAGAATATTCAAGAGGTTATCGACCTTTGTGTAGTAAATAGTTAGAATACTCAAGAGGTTATCGGTCTTGGTGTAGTAAATAGAATATTCAATTGGTTATCTGTCTAGTTGTAGTAAATAGTTAGATTACTCAAGAGGTTATTTGTCTTTGTGTAGTAAATAGAATATTCAAGAGGTTATCGGTCTTGTTATAGTAAATAGTTAAAATACTCAAGAGGTTATCGGTCTTTGTGTAGTAATAATTAAGAATACTCAAGAGGTTATCGGTCTTTGTATAGTAAATAGTTAGAATACTCAATAGGTTATCGGTCTTTGTGTAGTAAATAGTTAAAATACTCAAGAGGTTATCGGCCTTTGTGTAGTAAATAGTTAGAATACTCAATAGGTTATCGGTCTTTGTGTAGTAAATAGTTAGAATACTCAAGAGGTTATCGGTCTTTGTATAGTAAATAGTTAGAATGCTCAAGAGGTTATCGGTCTTTGCGTAGTAAATAGTTAGAATACTCAAGAGGTTATCGGCCTTTGTGTAGTAAATAGTTAGAATACTCTAGAGGTTATCGGTCCTGATCTCACACACATTTTTAAGAATCGGGATAGGTTAAGATAGAGTTAAATACTGACCACAGGGAGCATGGTAGTTAGTTTTATTTAGTGGCGTTTGTTAGATTATTATTAGAGTTATGGCAACGGATATCGGATATGTGTTAGCATTTTATGTATCGGATATCAGTTCTCACTCACATATCCACAACACTTAGGCTTAGGTTAGGATGAAGGGTATAAAGAAAAGGGATATGGCTAAATTTATCGTTCGGGTTAGGGGTAGGATTAGGTTTAGACCACAGTTTCTTTCAGGCATCTCTAGGGGATGCTGAGCATCCCCCTCCCCCCCCCCCCCCCCCCCCAAGTACGTCGCCCCCCCCCCCCCCCCCCTCTCCGCCGAATGAAATAGAATCCATATAGATAATATATTAGTTTTACCTATGTCCGCCTCCGTGGAAAATTTAGTCCAAACCCTGTCACCTCGAAAATTTCAAGTCCTCCCCCTATCCCCAATAGAAAAAGTCTGAAAGAAACACTTGTTTATACAATACCCAGATATAATATGCAATTTCATTAGGTGAGTAAGGTAAATTATCTTGCCGAAGTCTAGTCCACTGAATTTTGTGTGCTTGAAATACTGTCTCGATTACGTCTGTACAACGGTATCACACACAGTCATGCTAGAACTATCGAGTCCTTTGTCCAATACTATTCCTATGCAGCTATCTCGGAGCTTTCTTCAAGAATACGAGACACTGGTTGGTGAGGGTAATTTGGGACGGAGGGTTAGGGAAGGGGGTGCGCTGTCAATTGTGATGATGTATGACAAGGGGTAGGGAGGACGGGAGGGGGGAGGTCGAGGAGCAGAAATAGAGCGAAATAGCGTGACGTCACTTATGTACCACCTCAACTATAATTCGGTTAAGCTACTTTTCGTAAAAGACAACCTATTTCCTGATGTTCATTTTAAAAAATTGAAAAAAAAAGTTAGGTTCACATCTGCGATGGGTAAAAGTGTGTTAAATGTTGTTTCTATTGATCTTACGGTTACTATAGTAACTGTATAAATGGACGCGGTTGAGTATAAATACAACAACGACGTGCTGCAGGATATATAAGCGGTGGAGGTGGGGGTAGGGGGGGTGGTCAAAGCGGTGCCCTGTTGACAAATAACAAGGGAGTGAGACAATCTTTTAAGAGGGTGGGTGAGGGTGGGTGAGACGGTCGCACCAAGATAGAAAAAAAAAACGCGAATTCTAAGCTGTATTACTGCATCATACATAGTCAAATACCATTATGTTTTCCCTGCCAAGGGTTAGGGGAGGTAAGAAACATCTACCGGTTCTAAAATATTTAAATAAAATTATAAAATGGGAGACAAGTTGCCTATCATTAACATATAACACACGGGTTCCCAACCTGGGGGTCGCGACCCCCCTGGGGGTCGCGAAGGTCTTTCTCGGGGGTCGCCAACTGGTATACTAAACCTTAGTAATTTGAAACAAAACATAAATATTTAGAAGAATTTTTGAAATTCGGCTTCATTAACATCACTGGAAATGTAATAGAGAAGAAACAAAGCGCACTGTACAATATTGTTCTCAGTCACGAATCTATGAAATCTTCAAAACTAAAACGTCATTTGAGACGAGCCATTCGGAATACACCAAAAAATATATGGAGTTCTTTCGTCGATAAGAAGCTAGTTGCAAACGCCAGAGACTTGATCGAACAGGAAGTTTTCACCAGCATTAGTGCAAGCATCAAATGAAGTCGCGATAGAAAATGCCAATCAAAAAAAAAAAAAAAACAATAGGAGAAAATCTCATCAAACGCTGCATGTACGTAAATGTTAAATAACACATTTTTATTGAAATTAAGCTTTCACCATTGTTTGCTTTTCAAGATGATAAATCAACAGACGTGAATTCGTGTTCGCAGTTGCTGGTCTGTGTCTATATTCATGCGGATGATAGCATAGATAAAAGAGTTGCTCTTTTGTGAAGATAGCATGGAGAAAAGAAATATCTTTTTTGAAACTGGATGATTAAATTGGGTTAGAACGGCTGTGGGGGTTTGTACGGATGGTGCGCCATCATGTTTAGCTCAAATTTCAGAAAACAGACAAGATTTAGCTCCCTAACCGCTGCCTTAACCAATCGACATCAAGAGTCCATTGCTAGTATAAGTCGTAAATTATATAAAATCTGGAGCCTTCAAAGAACTGAGCAAAAACATTAATATAGATCACGAGGTTCTGCTCTTCTACACTACAGTACGCTGGCTGTCAAACGAAATGTTGTAAATTGTGTTTTCGAATTGAAATCTGAAATCAAATTGTTCTTGGGAGTGCAAAGGAAACAAGGCTTTTTGGTATACTTAAAACGACATAGAGTGGTTAGAGAGAGTATCAAACCTAGCAGATATGTTCGAACATCAAGATAAGCTTAACCTGAAGCTTCAGGGAAAATGAACGAATATTATAACTTTCCATGATAATCTCGGGGCATTTTTATCAAAGCTGCAAAATCGGTAAAGAAAACAAATCTTAGAAATATTGTAAATTTGAGAAACTCTGCAGTGTGGTAGATGAATCTGATTGTGAGATAATTAAAATTTTGAAAGAAGAGATTTCTGTGCATCTTGAATCTCTTGAAAACGAACTGTATCGCTATTTCTCTGAGATGAAAAAAGAAGAATCTGCATTCACGCATTACCCATTCTCTTCTTCCCTTGATGTTGCCAGCATTCCCGATGAATTACAAGATGAATTCTTTGATTTGCAGAATGATTCCGAGTAAGATGAAAAACTGCAGACACAATTTTGGTGTAGTATTCACCATTCATACCCAAACGTAAAATTGATTGACTTTTCGAGAATATATTTTCAAAACTATTCTTCGATTAAAAACAAAATTAAGATAATTATAATGACATAGGTTGGCGTTAACAATTTAAAAAAAAAATTAAAAACTTAACCACGAAAGTTTAGTGAATAGTATGCAATTTTACTCATGCTATTAAAACAGTTATCAAGAGTAGTTCATATTGAAAGTCTACTAGAAAATCTTATTTTAGTGCTTATTAATTTCCATACTAATTTCGGCTTTTTAATTCTATGGGGGTCGCGGGTCACTTAATTTTTATAAAAGGGGGTCGCCACTCGAAAAAGGTTGGGAACCACTGATATAACATATAACCCCTTACTGTTTTCTATATAAATTTTGTGACATCAAATGGAGGGGGGGAGGAAGGGGGCGCATTGTTTTTAATGTGACTAAAGTTTCTTGAGTATAGAACAAGTTAAACATGACGCAGATGTGTTTGTAAAAAGGATACCTCCTTATAGAAACACTTTCAGCTCAATAAATTAAGTTTATGCTATAGTTTAGTGTTTTTTTCAAATTAAAATAATACTTTCAATTGGTTTGTAAAGGATTATATTATATCCAGATGATCGCAACAACTCATGTTGAACATTCACAACTAGTCTAGATCTAGAGTAGATTCTAGATCTAGAATTTTGATTCTTCTTCTAGAATAGATCTTGGCTCTAGAATCTACTAGATCTACTACTTTTTAGTTAGTAGTCAAGTGAAGTTGCCTAAAAAATTTTTCAGAACTCATCATTCCAAATAGTATAATTCAATTCATTGCATCCCAAATATGAGCTTTAATTTTGAATCAGACACTGAGTGTGTGGAGGTGCATCTAATTCTACTAAATGGTGAAAAAAAAAAGAAAACATTAGTGTTTGTACCAATGTTCTAGTTTCAGAGGAGAAACTCAGAATCTTACATGAGCACAATATAATTGAGACTGATTTAAAACTTGTGATTGTTGCACAAAATGGTAGTGAAATGGTTATGAATGAAGATGAAGAAATGAGCAAATATGTCAGCGCTCTAGCAGGAAGTAAATTAGAAATTAGACGAAGAAATAGTACAACCAGGTCTAGTGGTTACAGTGAAAATCTCAGCCTATTAAAATGCCACATAAAACAAGCATCAGATATTGAATGACAAAATTTTTAGATATTTGTAATAAATTGTTTTTAATTAAAAAGAAAAATTCAGATGGTCAGAAACAAGTCGAACAATAAAACTGTCTTTATTATTTTCAGGTCGGACAAGGATGACCCTTCACACCTCACCCTTCTTCTGTTGGCCTTCACGTCAGTCCTGGCTGTCTACCTCAGCTCGTTGCTATGGAGACGACGTTGCGAGAATATGAAGGACCGGAAATGCCCGCTGCCACTCCCTCCCGGAAGTATGGGCTGGCCGATTGTGGGCGAAAATATCCAGTTCGCGAGGAAGGTACGTCACACGCAGTTTCTTCCAGGCATCCCCCCCCCCCGGAGAAAGATTACCACCACCACCACCCCCCCCCCCCCCCCCTTCGCTCCCCGAGCGAATTGAAATTTACATAGAAAACATATACAACATATACTTTTACCAGTTTCCCCCCCCCCCCCCGGAAAATGTTGTAAGCCCCCCCCCCCACCCCGGAAAATATCAAGTGCGCCCCCCCCCCCTCGGAGAAATGTCTGGAAGAAACATTAGTCACACGTCGAGATATGGTACGAGTGACTTATAGAAAGTTGGAATCATCGATTCCTCTTCACAATCTAAGCCCTTCTATAAAACTATACGCGAAGTTGTTCCCTCCCACTGCGTAAAGTATATGTTATAATCCTTGTTTAAATTCATGAAGATTACGTTAATTAAGCGTTATCCATATAGGATGTCATGAATTTCAGCCGAATTTTAACCCTTAATCCTATTATCTTCCTTTGTCTCAAACCATTCATAAGATGCACTCCTCGCTACCTACACTTTAAAATAACCTCATATTTTTAACGAAAACTAATATATGTTGAACCAGTTTTGCCAATAATTTAAAAAATATATTAATATCAGTTACATTACTATAGCTGCCCGCACTCATTTACTCTCTTAATTTTAAATTTGAAACTCTACTCCACCTGGATGAGTGATGTCATTTGAAGACAATTAATAATATAACTATTCCTACTAATTTTCAATATTATGTTAGCGTTATTGTAGTATTATTTTTCTTGTTATTTATGTTATTAGTATAGTTTTATATTATTATAAACATTAGTATACATATTTTATTGCGAGAAGGTAGTAAAAGAATAGGCGTGTTCGAATGTAGAAACATAAGATACACAGTTCTAACGGGTTAGTTTTCATTAATGTGCTGAGCGTGTAGGAAATTTGTTAACCGTTCGATTAATTAAAATAATTAAGATGTGTGTTAAGAACAGGTGGGTGATCATTCGTGCGCGTAAGTAAAAGGGGGGTAGCATACGAGAGTGAAAGGAAACGGAGTGGTTTAAATGGTGTAATACAGACGACAGACAGTTTTCAAGCGGGATGTTCTGATGCCTATTGATTGAAAAAATGTGGTGAAATACAGACGGCTAATATTATATATACGTGTACACGTACACGTACACGTACACAGTCACAACGTACAACGTACAACGTACAACGTACACGTACACGTACAACGTACAACGTACACGTACACGTACACGTACACGTACACGTACATGTACACACACACACACACACACATATATATATATATATATATATATATATATATATATATATATATATATATATATATATATATATATATATATATATATATATATATATATATATGTATATATATATATATATATATATATATATATATATATATTAAATTTAGCAAGAAAATTGTATGTAGAGAGAGACGGTAGCAGTTCGTGTGTGTGAGGACTGGGTGAAACATATGTGGGAGGTGGGTTATGAGGGGAATGGGTCTATTTTTGCGTTGTGAGGTGCGGGGTAGGGGTGGGCGTAGTGGTTTTTTTTTTTGGTTACTGGTGCGTAGTTTTGCTAACAGACTGTTCTCCCAGTGGAATCTTAGTCGCCAGTACAATACAGTATTTGCCCCTAGACTTGAGTCAGACGGCAATGTTATACAAAGACACAAAATGTAACTACAAGTTAATTCATAAGTGGGAAGTTTTATCTTCAAACCAAATGGTACGCATTAGTTTCATCGGTTGTATTATTTTAGATATCGTACCTGTTTGTATTTCTATTAAACAAGAAATAAAGGTTTACTTTCTTAAGATTGTCTGATGTTACTTAAAACCCTTTGGTAATCTGGTTTGAAAATAAAAAAATGTAAAACTGTCCCTAGTTTGTTTTTTTTTAACTTTTATTTTCCATAAAACAAATTACAACATATTTTACAAAATGGCAAATTATACGATGGCGATAAGTTTGATATGTACAAACCGAAAGAAACCCAGAGGGGGAACAATTATAATGGGTTAAATATAACAAATGACCACAGTTTACTAAGAATCTGACGATGGATTGAATCTACAGCTGTGTATCATTCAACAATGACAACACAAATTCTGACCCTAAACTTTTTTTTTTTAAATACTTTTATTTGCAGTTAAAACAAGTACATCATCAAATATATTATTATTACTGATTTAAATGTTTAAAACAATTGAATTAATAAAAATTAAAACAAATAAAAAAATCTACCCCCTCCTCTCTCCCCCTCTATCCACTTTACCCTCAGACATGATAACCCCACAATCCCTTTAACTGTTCCAACGACCTCACCACCCACCGCAACATCAATATCCAGAACTTATTTAAAGTTCTAAATCTTGTCTCTTTCCCCTCATCTTTCACACTGCAACCTTTTGAAAACTCAATGCGACCACTACAAAACCCTTTCAACTAGTCAACTTAAGTTGTTTCCCTACATAGAAAATGCTTCACTGTCCCATTGACCCTCTCTGAAAAATTTCCTTTCCTCTCCCCACCCAGACTTCTGACACTTTCATTTGACCTTCACCCCTTTTACTGTCATCCTTTGCAATTTTTTTATAATCAAATACATGACATCATGTAAATATTCATTATGTACATTTGCAAAACCTTTCGTTTTCATTTGGTGTTCAAAATGATCCTAAACTTTAGGGAGCCAAAAATAAGAACTTCATAGATGTTGTCTCAGTAATTTCTACTGCTGTTTTATTCAAATAAAGACATGCACAAGTGAACTATCCGAAGGTTAGGTGTTTTAAGCAATTAATTAAAAAAATTATTTTTGCTTTACAATCATACACTTTTAACCACTTTTTATCAAATATATTTATTTTTCAGACTAAATGCTATAAATTATTAAGAATGATTCTTTGATTTCATTCTTAGAGTATTTTTCAAAATCAAATGTTACATAAAAAGTATAACATAGCAAGTCGTTTCCCTTGAAAATATATTATCAATATATGGGAGAAAAGGAACAAAAATTTTAATTGCAATAATCCATTTATAATTTCTTAACATTTTATCATAAATAATCAACTCAAAAAGCAGCATAGGATATGAACAAAAAAATAAATAATTAAAAATTAAATAAAAAAAAATTCGCCTTCTAGTTAATCCCATGAAAATAGAAAGCTCAACCCAACAACATGACAACAGCTGACTCACTCAGCAGCATACATCTGAACCATTCAGTAGATATTTTGGTCAACACTTAAGCAAATTCCGCTCTTGCTTAGAATCTTTAAACACCGATTGTTATCTTTCAAAGATACACCTAATACCATAATGCCACAACAATCATTCAACTAACGTATGTACAATCAAGTTACAACATTAATAATTTACGTAATTAAATAATTAGGGAAATGAAAATATAACATTTGCTTTATTTTAATGATGTATCTATCTATAACTACAAATCAACCTTGGCCTGCGGTTTATATATATATATATATATATATATATATATATATATATATATATATATATATATATATTTGTGTGTGTATGTGTGTGTGTGTTTGTGTGTGTGCTCATGTATGCAAGAGATTGAAAGAGAAGAGGGATTATTTGGAGTGTAGACGTGTAAAGGGCGTGTGCTGGTCCAGTGGGATATATTTTGTGGTTCAGTCAACAGACCGTTTTCCAACCGGATACTGGTTTAAATAGTGTTTTATCAAATTTTATTATTGTTCCTGAAAATAAAATTAATTTTAATTGGAAATCTGTTTCAGGGTGCCCAATTTTTCGTCGAGAGAGTAGCAAAGTACGGTAAGATCTACAAGACCCATATTTTAGGGGGCCCCATTGTCAGGGTGTCAGGCGCCGAGTACATCGCCCCTCTGGTGAACAAAGAGCCGGGTCTGTTGACTATGAAGGTGCCGACATCATCACGGCAGATGTTCGGGAACAGCAGCATCACGAACATCACCGGGGAGGAACATTCTAGGTTGAAGAAGACGCTGCTGACAACCTTAACACCAGTTAGGTGAGGTGGTTGTGTCTGTTGTGGTTGTGGCTGAGGTGGTTGTGGCTGAGGTTGTTGTGGCTGAGGTGGTTGTGACTGAGGTGGTTGTGGCTGAGGTGGTTGTGGCTGAGGTGGTTGTGACTGAGGTGGTTGTGGCTGAGGTGGTTGTGGCTGAGGTGGTTGTGGCTGAGGTGGTTGTGGCTGAGGTGGTTGTGGCTGAGGTGGTTGTGACTGAGGTGGTTGTGGCTGAGGTGGTTGTGACTGAGGTGGTTGTGGCTGAGGTGGTTGTGACTGAGGTGGTTTTGGCTGAGGTGGTTGTGGCTGAGGTGGTTGTGACTGAGGTGGTTGTGACTGAGGTGGTTGTGACTGAGGTGGTTGTGACTGAGGTGGTTGTGGCTGAGGTGGTTGTGGCTGAGGTGGTTGTGACTGAGGTGGTTGTGGCTGAGGTGGTTGTGGCTGAGGTGGTTGTGGCTGAGGTGGTTGTGACTGAGGTGGTTGTGGCTGAGGTGGTTGTGACTGAGGTGGTTGTGACTGAGGTGGTTGTGACTGAGGTGGCTGTGACAGAGGTGGTTGTGACTGAGGTGGTTGTTGCTGAGGTGGTTGTGACTGAGGTGGTTGTGACTGAGGTGGTTGTGGCAGGTGGTTCTGGCTGAGGTGGTTGTTGCTGAGGTGGTTGTGGCTGAGGTGGTTGTAACTGAGGTGGTTGTGGCAGGTGGTTCTGGCTGAGGTGGTTGTGGCTGAGGTGGTTGTGGCAGGTGGTTCTGGCTGAGGTGGTTGTGGCTGAGGTGGTTGTGACTGAGGTGGTTGTGGCTGAGGTGGTTGTGGCTGAGGTGGTTGTGGCTGAGGTGGTTGTAGCTGAGGTGGTTGTGTCTGGGGTGGTTGTGGCAGGTGGTTCTGGCTGAGGTGGTTGTGGCTGAGGTGGTTGTGGCTGAGGTGGTTGTGACTGAGGTGGTTGTGGATGAGGTGGTTGTAGCTGAGGTGGTTGTGGCTGAGGTGGTTGTGGCTGAGGTGGTTGTGACTGAAGTTGATGTTGGTGTTGATTGAGGTTGTGATTGTGGGGGGTGGGGTGGCTGTTGAGGGTGATGACTGAAGTTGGTGGTAGTGTTGACTGTGGGTGTGATTGTGGGGGGTGGGGTGGCTGTTGAGGGTGATGACTGAAGTTGGTGGTAGTGTTGACTGTGGGTGTGATTGTGGGGGGTGGGGTGGCTGTTGAGGGTGATGACTGAAGTTGGTGGTAGTGTTGACTGTGGGTGTGATTGTGGGGGGTGGGGTGGCTGTTGAGGGTGATGACTGAAGTTGGTGGTAGTGTTGACTGTGGGTGTGATTGTGGGGGGTGGGGTAGGGTGGCTGTTGAAAATGATGACTGCAGCTGATGGTGGTGTTGATTGAGGTTGTGATTGTGTGAGGTGGGGTGTCTTCTGAGGATGATGACCTAAGTTGGTGGTGGTGTTGACTCTGTTTGTGTAGTGCCCGTTGAGACAGTTGACTGAAGTTGATGGTATTGTTGCCTGTGGTTGTAATTGTGTGCGGTGAATGTTTAAGGTAGTGACTGAAGTAGATGATGGTGCTGACTTAAGTTGATGGCGGTGGTGACTATGGTTGTCATTATGTGGTTTGGCTGTTAAGTGTGATGATTGAATGGGATGATGGTGGTGATGATGATCTTGAGTGTAGTTGATGGAAGTGTTGGGGTGATTGTTGTGGTGACTGTACATATCATATACGTGATTAGTGTGATGATATTACGGGTAATTGGGGTAATGATCGAGTGGGTTTGTGGGCGATGATTGTGTGGGTGATTAGGGCGATGATTCCACATGATATATATACATATATATATATATATATATATATATATATATATATATATATATATATATATATATATATATAACTTTTTTTGTAAAACACATCAAAATAACAAAATTTTATCTCGACAAAAGTCGAAGTATCCCCGAATTTTTCTAATTTTTTTTTTAGTTTAAACCAATTCAAAAGAAAAAAAAAGTTAAAAATTTGCAAATTGTTTTAAATAAAAAAATATGGAGTCCCCAAAGATTGGGGCCCTCGCTTACAGCCCTGTCAGCCTGTCTGCCAATCCACCACCGTGTCCTATGATTTACCTGTCGGTCCCCAGGCTGGACGACTACCTGCCCTGTGTCCAGGAGAAGATACAGGAGCACATCATCAAGTGGTGCCAGGAGGGTCGGGTTCTGGGGTTCCCAGCGTGCGAGGAGCTCATGGGTGACGTCATCATGGAGGTGACCCTGGGATGGCGAAAGGAAAACGACCCGGATGGGGAAATTAGAAAGGCGTTTGTCAAGGTCAACAAGAACCTGATTTCCGTGCCGATTCGGATACCTGGAGGGGGGTACAATCAGGTGGGTTAGTAGTTGTTTCCAGATGTGATATTAGTATATTTTATCAGGTGGGTTAGTAGTTGTTCCCAGATGTGATATTAGTATATTTTATCAGGTAGGTTAGTAGTTGTTTCCAGATATGATATTAGTATATTTTATCAGGTAGGTTAGTAGTTGTTTCCAGATGTAATATTAGTATATTTTATCAGGTAGGTTAGTAGTTGTTTCCAGATGTGATATTAGTATATTTTATCAGGTAGGTTAGTAGTTGTTCCCAGATGTGATATTAGTATATTTTATCATGTGGGTTAGTAGATTCTGTCATTTGTGATTGTCAGTATATTTTATCAAGTGGGTTAGTAGATTTTGTCATGTATGATTGCCAGTATATTTTGTCATGTTGGTTAGTAGATTTTATAATGTAATAATGATCAGTATATTTTATCATGCGGGTTAGTAGATTTTGTCATGTGTGATTGTCAGTATATTTTATCATGTGGGTTAGTAGATTCTGTCCTGTATAATTGTCAGTATATTTTATCATGTGGGTTAGTAAATTCGTCAGTTCTGTCAGTATATATTTCATCTGGTGAGACAACGTACAAAGTATAAACCTGAAAATGCATGTTTGAATTTTAGGAAAAAATATTTTGTTTAATCTTTAAAATATGCATCTCATCTTTATGATACGTAGAAGACTTCTAGTTAATCTAATTGGCAAATGAAAAATTAAAAAAAATATTTTTCCCCCTATGGACTTGATGTTCTAAGAGGTATTGAACATCAGTTCCATGCCCTGCCGCTTTTGTTTTCAATAGCATGTTTCAAGTACCAATCAGAGCTGAATGGTGATGATCGTGTGTGTATTAGGGGTGATGGTCGTCTTTTTGATTGGGTAACAATCAGAGCAGGATGGACGGATTCGAACACAGACTTTTCCGAATAGCAGTTTTGAGTTCTACCTACCGACCATATAAAAACATTAGCTTAATACAATTTTAGAGCTTTTAGTAGCCTGCTAGGGGTCGGCGTGGTCCAGTCGGTAAAGCTCATGGTTGTTAAATAGAAAAGTCTCGAGTTCAAACCCTCGGGCAGATGAGGCTCGTTAGCTGGAGACAGCCACTCTTCTAGGAGAGACAACTCCCAAATCAAACAACTGCTGCCTTGTAGTGTGTTCTTGGTTGGACAAACGCCAAGGAACCAAATCCAAAAAAAAAAGCAGGCTGAAATCGGAGTCAATGGCCTCAACGGCGGATAACCAGTTGACACATATACTTAAAATTAAGAACGAAGAAGAATAAGTAGTTCTGCTTAGAGTTTTCTACTTTGTCGACTTTTAAACAAGATGTCCGCAAAAGACTATGTGTCCCTTATTCAGGCTGTGAAAGCTAGAAAGACCATCACGGACTTTGTCCGGCAAAGGCTCCACTCCCAAGGCGATAAGGACCATGTGTGCGTCCTTGATGTCTTCCTCGCGGGCAGGGGTCACGGGTCCGGCGAGGAAGGGGCGGGGCTGACGGAGGAGCAGGTGATTGACAACGCGGTGACCTTCCTGATCGCAGGGAGCGGGACGACGGCCGGCGCCCTTGGGTGTCTGCTGCTGGTGTTGGGCAAACATCCCGATGTCTTGGAGAAGCTGCGGCAGGAGTTGGACGCCAAGGGGTTGCTGAGCCCAGGTAGGTGTACGGGTGATGGCGGCGTCGATCATGGGCGGTGTGTAGGCGGTGGTGTGTGGGGGAGATGGGGTCGATCAAGGGCGTGTGTAGGTGGTTGTGTGTGGGGGAGATGGGGGTCGATCAAGGGCGGTGTGTAGGTGGTGGCGTGTTGGGGGAGAGGGGGTCGATCAAGGGCGGTGTGTAGGTGTTGGTGTGTGGGGGAGAGGGGGGGTCGATCAAGGGCGTGTGTAGGTGGTTGTGTGTGGGGGAGATGGGGGTCGATCAAGGGCGTGTGTAGGTGGTTGTGTGTGGGGGAGAGGGGGTCGATCAAGGGCATGTGTAGGTGGTTGTGTGTGGGGGAGATGGGGGTCGATCAAGGGCGTGTGTAGGTGGTTGTGTGTGGGGGAGATGGGGGTCGATCAAGGGCGTGTGTAGGTGTTAATGGGTGGGAGGGGGTGGTCTTGCCTGGGAACACTTTACATGATTAAAAAACAATATCTCAATAAGGATAATGAAGACCAAATCTACGTCCTCTTCTAGGTATCTGACTACATAGACCGTCCACATATAGGAAAGGTCCTTCTCAACATCTAGTTATGTCTATTGACCAGTGGTACCGAACCCCACCTGTTTCTCACTTTCATTCACCGAACCCTTCTTGATATTTGTATCGTCCCCACTGACATAATCAGATCCTCAATCCTGAGTCGGGTATGTGTCTTGACATCCACCGAACCTATGAGACTGACTCGCCAAACCCCTGAGGTTCGATCGAATCCAGGTTTAGAACCACTTCTATAAACACAGGCGTCTTTCGTACTCGATGCCACAGTTAAAATCTTTTGTGTTAATCAACCCAATGATTTACATCATACTGTAATGTCCTAATTAATTAATAGTTCTTTTTCAAACTATGATGATTTAACATTTTCAGTAACTAATTTTTGATAAAGTAATTTTTCTATCTGTAGATATGAGCACCCACCTGACCTATGACCTCCTACAGAGCCTGGAGTACACCCAGTGGGTCATCAAGGAGGTGCTCAGGCTACACCCTCCAGTCGGAGGTGTTTTTAGACAAGCGAAGAAGACCCTAGAGGTTGGGGTAAGGTCATTTGTTTTGTTTTGTTTTAAGTCCCTGTTGCTGTCACGGTACAGAATTATGTACTTTTATATTTTTAAGTTTGCTCTTAAATTAAAACCTGACATCAAGTAGTCTATATTTCTCAAAATATAACAACAAAAATATATTGTTGTTTATACGGATTACGATTATTTGTAAATTATAACATGCAATCAGGCATGACAGTAAAAGTATATACTACTCATCTTTTTAAAAAAATATTTTGCATTATAGTAAAAGCAAAGTTCCCTTTCGAACTTGGAGGTTCATGGGGTAAGTAAAGTAGAGTTCACCTGTTTCTTTGACCTCGGCATATGAAGGGATAGTGTGGTCAGCACCATGTCCTACCCCCTTTAATTTCCCCAACTTGTGTTGGGTACCCATTCTACTGACTCAAACCCGGATTCAAGCTCAAGACTTTCAGGTTAGCATTTTTATCGCTGTACCGCATAATAATCTTAAGTTAACAACAAAACTTTATTGGTCTACTTAGATATAACGTAAGTTATAATATACTCTTTTATCAATCAGAACTGGCAGGTACCACAAGGATGGACCGTGATGTATAGCATCAGAGATACTCACTTTACCACGAATGTGTTCGAACGCAGGGACGAGTTTCTTCCAGAAAGGTGGAAGGACAAAAATTTACTGGTCAGTATCCGGGCATTAACTATATGTCATTTGATGGTCAGTGGTCATGCATTAATTACCTTTCATTTGTTGGTCAGTAGCCATGCATTAACTACATGTCATTAGCTGGTCATTTGTTGGTCGGTAGCCATGCAATGACTACATTTCATTTGTTGGTCAGTAGCCATGCATTAACTACATGTCATTTGTTGGTCGGTAGCCATGCAATGACTACATGTCATTTGTTGGTCAGAAGCATGACATTAACTACAATTATTTGCTAGTCAGTAAGCCTACATTAACTATAAACGACAGTGGAACAATTGTCCTGAATACACCTAGTATCATTTACTGATCGTTATTCATATCTAGTACTTCTGATTAAATTTCGTCATATACTGATTAGTAGCCTTAATTTTACCAAATGCTAATTATATATCTAATTCCTTTTATTATATGCATTCAACAGCTCATGTCTGCGTTGCTATTTAAAAATATTTATGAATGTCATTGAAATAAACTATTTCTATGACTATTACAACACAGCAACAAATCAGTAATTTAATTAATTATTTTTTTTTGTTGCTCCGCGCCTGACAGGAAATGCTGAGAAAAGCTGAAACCTGCAACTACATTCCTTTTGGCATCGGCCCTCGCTCCTGCCTCGGGAAGAATCTGGCACTAGCGGAAATGGCCGTCTTCCTGATCGAGGTGGCACGTCTGGCTAACTGGAAGCTGCTTAACCCAGAATCCAAGATGGTGTATCTGCCCGTTACTAAGTGCGCAGACGACATGCCCTTGACCTTCTCAAGACGGAAATAACCCTGAGCATGGCGATTTTAGTATTTTAAAGTTAAAAAATAGAATGTGATTGGTTTTTTTTTTAAATGTAAGAAAATTGTGATATTTGAAGTTAAAAAGTGATACAAATGTTTGTGAATAGTTACTGTTGTGGAGGAATGTTACTAAACATTCAGTTTTATTAATAACATTTAAATAGAATGTTGCCTGTATATGATATATTGTGTGTGTGTTTAATTTCGTACTAACATTCTGTTTTATTTTTGCCTCGACGTAACGTAATTTTTTTCGTTTATTTTATTTTTTATTTTTGATTGTTATTGTGAATTTCGTACTAACAATGTAGAAATATTGAAAGATTGAAAATTTGCCTAATGTAACTAATTAATTGTCAATCATTATATGGCATAACTAATTAATTATTTTTTTAAAAGTGTTTAATAAACACTATCTAAATTCTTATATCGATCTATTTATTTATCGTTTGATAATAATTAATTTTCTGAAATTCCCTTCATATTTTCTTTTAAAATAGACACATCCGAGGCAGGCTTTTAAGTCAAAATGAAGAGCGATCAGTATGAAAGTAATTCTCCGAATTTTCTGCTAGTTTTCTGGTTATGAATGATTTATCTCCCTTCTCCCGAATAATACTGGTTATGAATGAATTATCTCCCTTCTCACCCGGCATAATACTTGATTATGAATGAATTATCTCCCTTCTCACCCGGCATAATACTTGATTATGAATGAATTATCTCCCTTCTCACCCGGCATAATACTTGATTTCTTTGAAAGAATATTTCAAGAACTGGATGGAGTTCCCGGTGAATGTTACAAAAAATTAAATCATTAAAAGTTAAAATTGTCTTACTATCTGCACAAAAGATGTCCGCTTAGCTCAGTGTGCTTGATCTATCCGCACAACTTTCCTGTCGCCTTGTCCTTCATTAACAATACCATGATACTATAATGCATTCTATCCCTTTAGCTTGATTGTTTTATTTGTGTATCACAAAAGATTCCATGTTTTTTACTTGTCTGTAAGCCTGACTATAACTTTAATTTGTTTGTACATTTTTTTCTCATACATAGACTTAAATCCGTTACAACTAAATGTTAATTAATGTAAACGGTTTAAATGAAGTAAGTAAAAAAAAATGTATGTACTTTGAATCAATAGCGAATGACATTCATATAGTCAGCACAAGTTTAAATGTTCGAATTTATGCTCATTTTTTTATAAAATGTCCATGCTTAAGTGTGTTTTTATTTTTAATGAGTTTGTAACAACCTTTGATAAAGAGAAATAATCACTATATTTTTTTAATACTTTGTCGCCGGTACTTGTTACCTCCTCTTAAAACTAAATACAAGCAACAGGATACACAGATTTTAAAAAATAAATACTATAATTTACATTAAAATTAGCTATTAAATTCTATTCCTCGCAGATCTTATAAAAAATCGTACGAACAATATTTAAGTGTTACTTTAATGATATAAGATTGTTACTTCTATAGTCCACGTTACATTTAAAATAACCTAAAACTTTATTTTCCCACAAATTTGATTAAATCACACATGACAACCTTGTAAGGTGGTTAACTGAAATAATTTTAAAAGCATCATTAAAGAATATGGTTGATGTATTAGCATATGCAGGCTATGTGCATTGTTTAATAATAATTTATCTTTCGTCATGGTTGCATCCACATTCAAATTATGTTTACTTTTTAAAAACAAGTGTTTTAAACAAGTAGCGTTTGCAATGACTAAATTAGTTTCTTTATTCTATCGTAAATTCTAATGTGTATACCTCAAAGAGAAAAACAAAACAATCAAGAGTTCTGTACACTATATAGGCATTAGGCCTACAGTCAAATATTTTCTATAAATATTTTCTATAAAAATACTGTTGTCAATTATCGACCCTTAGGTATTGTTTAATTAAACACCTATCCCATTATTTTATTAGGTTAGTAAAAACAAGTGTAAATAATGTATTGTATAAGCTGTAACTAGGATCCTAATGTTGTATATAGTATGATATAAATCTACAATTTTATGACTTTGGGGTTTAAACACTATGTACAGTATAATCCTATATAACTTTAATGACATAAGGGTTTTGAACCCTAGTACCGTGTTACAACGCTGTGCCATACCTGTATCATATCTCTCCTAAATTTGTATCATGTATCATGTATGATAACTAATCGGGATGTATTTTTATGTTTTGTTTCTCTATGATTATAATGTTAATTATGTGACGTTGGACCAGTTTGAAGGACGTGTGCGTATGTGACGTCAGTGAGTGTAGCAATGGCGTGAATGTGCGACGACAGTTTGTGCAGCAATTTTGTGACGTCAGCGCAATTTGTGGTTTGAATGTGTGACGTCACTATATTTAATTGGATAACCTGTGACTTTAGTCTAGTTTTAGAGTGCATGACGTGACGTCAGCATAATTTGTTGGTGATGTGAATGTGTGATACCATCGAACTTTGTTTGGCTTTGTAAATGTGCGACATGTTGTTTTTTTTTTTTTTGTGCTAGTGGGAATTTTTTACACCAGTATACAACATTACCCAAAAAAAAATTCCCATTCATTACTTGGCAAAAATCAACAAGTTTTTTTTTAATATTCCGTTTTTCAAAACATGTATGTATATTATGAACTATTGATTCCAAAATGTACGTTCCTAGAGAAAAACAATATTACAAAAGTGAATATTCTTCCCCTTTTATCTCGAATCTGTTAAACGATGCATTAGGTTAATGCATGCCCGATATTGATAGTTTTAGTGTGAAAGATCCATTAATGTAACACGATCCTGATTTGTAAATCAATATATTATGGTGCTCTAGATGTTTAATGTTCAGTGTTTCTTTCAGCCATTATTTCTCCGCTTTGGGTTGTGGGAGCACATTTTAGAGGGGTGCGCGCTTAAATTTTCTGGGAAAGGAGGCGGAGGGGGGGGGGGGGGGGGAAGTGAGAATGGGTGGACACTAGTTATATATTTTATATATAAAATATTTTCTATTTTTTATTCTATTTCTTTGGGGAGGGGGGGGGGGGGTGACTGGGGGATGAGCTTTGGTTGGGGGGGGGGGGGATGAGTTTTAGGGGTAGGGAAAAGAAACTGTTGATGTTTTTTTTCTACATGTTGTATGTTGTAATGTAAATAGCAATCTGTTGTTTATGTGCGGCTGTGCCATGTTACGTAGTGCTGTCTAGAGACATTCGACACGGTAGCCGGAAGACACCGTGCGTATAAGATCATGAGAATAGAAGACCAGAAGTTACGCAGCCGGAAGATACGGTGACCGAAATTTACGGATAATGCAAAACGAAGACACAAAGACCGGATTATTCTGTTACCGGAATTATAGAGTGACCATAAGACACAAGGACCGGAAAATTTGTTGACAGAAGTACAATTATACAGAATACAAAGTGACAGAAAGACACTTTGACCTGAACAAACTGAAACCGGAAGACACAACGATCAAAGGACACATAGAGTAGAAGACACTGCGACCGGAAACTCAATATTAGTTATGGTTACCGTGGAACATGCTGACCATATAACATGAAATAAATATACAACACAAAACACAATGACAAAATATGCTTTATATGACACAATGAACATATACAATGACAACATATAACATATATGACACGATGAAAACATATAACATATATGACACAATGACAACATATAACATATATGAAACATGACAAGATATGGCATATAAGACGCAAGACAAATTGAAGGAATAAAAAAACGATAATGCTTATGTGACTTCAGAAATGTAAAAGTGTATAACATTACTGATCGTGTGCTACCTTTTTTGACAATAAATCCAAACATTATCATCCAAATCAATTTATTAACATGTACCTTGTACCATTGTTTAATTTTTTTTTGAAATCTAAACTCAGATTTGTTGTTTTAAAGTTTACAATTGAGGTAGAAGTAAAAAAAATATGTGTGTCGAATTTACAACAAATTCCAAAGTGAGTGTTGCGTGACTACACAGGTAACTTTTCACACAAAACACCCCCCAAAATGTGAGTAGGCCTATACCCAACCAGTGTTTCTTCCAGACTTTATTCTCGGGGGGGGGGGGGGGGCACTTGAAATTTTCGGGGGGGGGGGGGCGGTAGACTTTCTTCGGGGGGGGGGGGGGCGGACACTGTTAAAAGTAAATATTTTCTATATAAGTTATATAAATTTCATTTCGTTCGGGGGGGGGGGGGGCGGTAATATTTTTTCGGGGGGGCTTAGCCCCCCCCCCCCACCCCCCACCACCCCCCCCCCCCCCCCCCCCCCCCGAAGAGATGCCTGGAAGAAACTCTGTACCCAACCCCCTTCTATAATCAACGAATATTTCCAAGAATTTTTCAATTGTTGTTTTGAACGTAATTAAAAACAAAAAGTTGATTTTCCTTGTATTCGTTATTTTCTTTTTCGCCACGAGTGTATATGTTCTAGTGTAGATATGATAATCATGCAATGCTCGAAGAAAGCAACTACTATCATTCTCACTATTGGGTTTCTTTCATGCTAACACATTTAGTGTCATTTTACATATTCAAAACATGCATTTGCACATTTACCGAAATAGTGATTTAAAGCTAAAGGGTCATCCATAAATGACGTCACGCTTTTTTTTTGACGATTTTTACCTTCCCCCCTCCCCTCCGTCACATGTCGTCACAAAAAGCCAGACCCGCCCCCCCCCCCCCTAAAATGACGTCATACCTCAACTTACAACCCCCCTCAAAATTGCAGTTGAATTTTTTTAAAACATCGATATTTTTCCAAAATCTTGTCTAAACTATTATAATTTATTAAAACCGTTATCTAAAATAACGTCTAAAATTTGGTTTATAACATTGCTTTTTTATAATGCAAAAATTTGACGTCGCAACAGCTGAACCCCCCCCCCCCCCCCGCCCCTCATCACACATCGTCACAAAATTACGGACCCCCCCCCCCCCCCCCCCCTACCCCCTACGCACTAATCCAAGCGTAAGTGTAACGCATCCAGATAAAATAAAAAGTTAATTCGACGGTAGTTTTAAAAACATTTTCTTTCATTACAGATAAGACAGCCGTTATGGTATAGACCTACGTACCCCACCGCTAATTAGCAAAATACCAGCACGTTTCCCGTAATAATATAATTATTTGTTTTTCGATGGTTTTTTTTTGCGTTTATAAATATTAAAGATTTTTGGCTCAGTAATCCAACTTTTCTTGCGAGAAGATGCAACTGATATACTAAAACTATTCTGATTATTATATAAATTAACATTACCAGTATAATGTATTAAAAATAAATAATGATTATACAGAAAAACTATTTTTTAAAAAAAGGTTTATTCAGTAAATATGTATCATGTGTTTATTTACTAAAATATAAAAAAGGAATGGTGGGTGGCTTACAAAATTTCTATCAGTCTACATGACAGTGGTTGTATGTATCAAGACCAGAGTCGGGTGAGTTAGTCAACACAAATACGTACAAATATAGAGTGGCCTTACCTTTTCTTTATTCAGATGGAAGGATAAAGATAGAAACTTAACCACTGCGGGAAAATGATTTCCTGCGCTGCGCTCTATATAAATAACCTCCCCAATAACTACATATATATATATATATATATATATATATATATATATATATATATATATATATATATAATATATGGAGAATAACAAAAAAATAATGAAGATGATAAATAAAGTAAATAATTGATCAGTAGGTTAAAAAGAAGCTAAAGATTTTGGCTACAAGGTTGTGTTTGGGGGTTTGTGTCTGGACTATCGAGATAGTTCTCTGGGTGGATTGTGGGGCACAAGCGTTGGACATCTTTGATCCATTTCAGGATAAATACCGTCTTCTCAAAGGTGGTCACGCTGCGTTTCTGGAGCTCTTCGGCGCTAGAAAAACAATACATACATACATACATATATATATATATATATATATATATATATATATATATATATATATATATATATATATATATATATATATATATATATATAACTTTAAAAAGCTACTCTTATGGCAATCATGTCGATGTTTGAACAAACAAGACGACATAACCTGTGAATAAAACACACTAGATCTAGACCTGGAAGAAACATGTTGAACAAGAGAAACATGATTCCTGAAAACATACTTTAAGCAGTGGCGTTGCGAGGTCGGGTGTCACCCGGTGCGGCACTTAATGGTGTCACCCCCCAGAGGCGTAGCGACCCTTCCCGGGGACAAACTTTCAAATTTGACGGTCAATGGGGCAAGTGAAGTAGAGTTCACTTGTTTCTGTGACCTCGGCATATGAAGAGATAGTGTGGTCAGCACTATGCCCAGCCGCCTTTACTTTCCCTAACATGAGTTAGGTACCCACCAGAGTTGGGTGGACTCAGGGACGGTCTACTGACTTGAACCCGGATTCGAACTCATGCCATACGGGTTAGCAGTCCAGCTCTCTACGTCTAGACCACTCCGTCCTCTGACTTTAAGATAGCCTTATTTCTTCATATGTGCATAGACTACCCCAGCTAAAGGCACTAACTAAATTTTATCCCTATATAACCTACAGTGAACCAAAAATAAAACAAAAAAACCGTCGAAGGTGTTATTAGGTTTGTGTAATGTCCTACACAGTATCAAGGGAGAAGATTTTATATTGCTCGTTTTTATTTGTCTGAAGACTAAGTACGTTTTTTTTTCCTAGCTTGTTTTTAAATTCGTGTATAGGTTTATTAACAGACCGGACTTACCTCAGGGTCTTGAAGCCTGGCTCTACAGCTCTGACCTTCGTCTGCGTGTCGTCCCCCTGCGTCGTCGTGACCCGTGGGGTGGTCGACGGTCCCTCGCACGGTGGCTTGACCTCCGCGTCCTTGACCTGCATCGAGATCAGCTGGTCTCGATCCATGACCGTCTCAGACGACGATGACGTCACTACGACTCCCTGCTCGACCGGTTTCTCTTGGCAATTTTTTTGTCTGTTCTCGAATCTACGGCGAGCGTCTGCTAAGGACTGCCCCACCTGCTTGGAACTTCTCTGTCTGAGCTTTGGAACCTTCTCCTTTTCGCACTGTCCGTTGAGAATTTGATGAAAAGAAACATCGCCGTTTTTGTTTTTCATCAACTTCGGTAAAGCGGAATCCGGCGAAGAAATTGGTTTCATTTTAGTTTCGGGAATCTCCGTTTCCAATTTAGTATCCCCGGAGCCGTTATGCCTAGGCGTGGCGTGCAATATAACATTTGCTTCATTTTAATAATGTATCTATCTATAACTACAAATCAACCTGGGCTTCCGGTATACATATATATATATATATATATATATATATATATATATATATATATATATATATATATATATATATATATATATATATATGACTGTGTGTGTGTGAGTATGTGTGTATGTATGTATGTATGTATGCAAGAGATTGAATGAGAAGAGGGATTATTTTGAGTGTACAAGTGTAAAAGGCGTGGGGTGGTCCACGTGGGATATCGTTTTGTGATGCAGTCTACAGAGCTTTTTCCAACCGGATACTGGTTCGACTATTATTTTATAAAATTTTATTATTGTTCCTGAAAATAAAATTACTTTTAATTGGAAATCTGTTTGTTTACATTTCAGGGTGCCCAGTTTTTCGTCGAGAGAGTAGCAAAGTACGGTAAGATCTACAAGACCCATATATTAGGGGGCCCCATTGTCAGGGTGTCGGGCGCCGAGTACATTGCCCCGCTAGTGAACAAAGAGCCGGGTCTGTTGACTATGAAGGTGCCGACATCATCACGGCAGATGTTCGGGAACAGCAGCATCACGAATATTACCGGGGAGGAACATTCTAGGTTGAAGAAGACGCTGTTGACAACCTTAACACCAGTCAGGTGAGGTGGTTGAGGCTGAGGTGGTTGTGACTGAGGTGGTTGTGGCTGAGTTGGTTGTGACTGAGGTGGTTGTGGCTGAGGTGGTTGTGGCTGAGGTGGTTGTGACTGAGGTGGTTGTGACTGAGGTGGTTGTGGCTGAGGTGGTTGTGGCTGAGGTGGTTGTGGCTGAGGTGGTTGTGGCTGAGGTGGTTGTGGCTGAGGTGGTTGTGGCTAAGGTGGTTGTGGCTGAGGTGGATGTGGCTGAGGTGGTTGTTCTTGAGGTGGTTTGACTGAGGTGGTTGTGACTGAGGTGGTTGTGGCTGAGGTGGTTGTGGCTGAGGTGGTTGTGGCTGAGGTGGTTGTGACTGAGGTGGTTATGACTGAGGTGGTTGTGACTGAGGTGATTATGACTGAGGTGGTTGTGACTGAGGTGGTTGTGACTGAGGTGGTTGTGGCTGAGGTGGTTGTGACTGAAGTTGATGGTGGTGTTGATTGAGGTTGTGATTGTGTGGGGTAGGGTGGCTGTTGAGGGTGATGACCGAAGTTGGTGGTAGTGTTGACTGTGTTTGTGTAGAGGTGGAGTGGCCGTTGAGATAGTTGACTGAAGTTAATGGTATTGTTGACTGTGGTTGTAATTGTGTGCGGGCCCTCGCTTACAGCCTTGTCAGCCTGTCTGTCAATCCACCACCGTGTCCTATGATTTACCTGTCGGTCCCCAGGCTGGACGACTACCTGCCATGCATCCAGGAGAAGATGCAGGAGCACATCCTCAAATGGTGCCAGGAGGGTCGGGTCCTGGGGTTCCCAGCGTGCGAGGAGCTCATGGGTGACGTCATCATGGAGGTGACCCTGGGTTGGCGAAAGGAAAATGACCCGGATGGGGAAATTAGAAGGGCGTTTGTCAAGGTCAACAAGAATTTGATTTCCGTGCCGATCAGGATACCTGGAGGGGGGGTACCATCAGGTAGGTTCGTAGTTGTTCCCAGATGTGATATTAGTATATTTTATCAGGTGTGTTAGTAGTTGTTCCCACATGTGATATTAGTATATTTTATCAGGTGGGTTAGTAGTTGTTCCCAGATGTGATATTAGTATATTTTATCAGGATGGTTAGTAGATTTTGTCATGTATGATTGTCAGTATATTTTATCATATGGGATAGTAGATTTTGTCATGTATAATTGTCAGTATATTTTATCAGGTGGGTTAGTAGATTTTGTCATGTATAATTGTCAGTATATTTTATCATATGGGATAGTAGATTTTGTCATGTATAATTGTCAGTATATTTTATCAGGTGGGTTAGTAGTTGTTTCCAGATGTGATATTAGTAGATTTTATCAGGTGGGTTAGTAGATTCTGTCATGTATGATTGTCAGTATATTTTATCATATGGGATAGTAGATTTTGTCATGTATAATTGTCAGTATATTTTATCATGTGGGTTAGTAAATTCGTCAGTTCTGTCAGTATATATTTCATCTGGTGAGACAACGTACAAAGTATAAACCTGAAAATGCATGTTTGAATTTTAGGAAAAAATATTTTGTTTAATCTTTAAAATATGCATCTCATCTTTATGATACGTAGAAGACTTCTAGTTAATCTAATTGGCAAATGAAAAATAAAAAAAATAAATTTCCCCCTATGTACTTGATGTTCTAAGAAGTATTGAACATCAGTTCCATGCCCTGCCGCTTTTGTTTTCAATAGCATGTTTCAAGTACCAATCAGAGCTGAATAGTAATGATGGTGTGGGTATTAGTGGTGATGGTCGTCTTTTTGATTGGGTAACAATCAGAGCTGGGTGGACGGATTCGAACTCAGTCTTTTCGGAATAGTAGTTTTGAGTTCTACCTGCCGATCATATAAAAACATTTGCTTAATACAATTTTAGAGCTTTTAGTAGCCTGCTAGGGGTCGGCGTGGTCCAGTCAGTAAAGCTCATGGTTGCTAAATCGAAAAGTCTCGAGTTCAAACCCTCGAGCAGATGAGGCTCGTTAGCTGGGGACAGCCACTCTTCTAGCATAGACAACTCTAAATCAAACAACTGCTGCCTTGTAGTTTGTTCTTGGTTGGACAAAGGCTATGGAACCAAATCCAAAAAGAAAATCAGGCTGAAATCGGAGTCAATGGCCTCAACGGCGGATAACCAGTTGACACATATACTTAAAATTAAGAACGAAGAAGAATAAGTAGTTCTGCTTAGAGTTTTCTACTTTGTCGACTTTTAAACAAGTTGTCACCCAAAGACTATGTCCCTCATTCAGGCTGTGAAAGCTAGAAAGACCATCACAGACTTTGTCCGGCAGAGGCTCCATTCCCAAGGCGATAAGGACCATGTGTGCGTCCTTGATGTCTTCCTCGCGGGCAGCGGTCACGTGTCCGGCGAGGAAGGGGCGGGGCTGACGGAGGAGCAGGTGATTGACAACGCGGTGACCTTCCTGATCGCGGGAAGCGGGACAACGGCCGGCGCCCTGGGGTGTCTGCTGCTGATGTTGGGCAAACATCCCGATGTCTTGGAGAAGTTGCGGCAGGAGCTGGACGCCAAGGGGTTGCTGAGCCCAGGTAGGTGTAAGGGTGATGGTGGCGTCGATCAAAGGGTGGTGTGTAGGTGGTGGTGTATGGGGGAGAGGGGCGTCGATCAAGGGCGGTGTGTAGGTGGTGGTGTGTGGGGGAGAGGTGGGGGTCGATCAAGGGCGGTGTGTAGGTGTTGTTAGGTGGGAGGGAGTGGCCTTGTCTGGGATCACTTTGCGGGATTAAAAACAATTACCCATTAAGGATAATGAAGACCAAACCTACGTCCTCATCTAGGTATCTGAGTACATAGGCCGTCCACATATAGGAAAGGTCCTTCTCAACATCGAGTTATGTCTATTGACCAGTGGTTCTTAACCTTTTTGGAAGTACCGAACCCCACCCGTTTCACACGTGCATTCACCGAACCCTTCTTAATATTTCTATCGCCCCAATCAGATCCTGAATCAAATGAGTCGGGTATGTGTCTTGGCATACGCCCAACCCATGAGTCTGACTCACCAAACCCCTGCGGTTCGAACCACTTCTATAAACACATGCGTCTTTCGTACTTGATGCCACAGTTAATTTACATCATTTATGTTTCTATCAACTCGTGGATTTACATCAAACTTTAATGTCTTAATTAATTAATGGAGTTCTTTTTAAATTTGTGATGATTTAACATTTTCAGTA
Organism: Physella acuta; assembly: GCF_028476545.2. Lineage (NCBI taxonomy): Eukaryota > Metazoa > Mollusca > Gastropoda > Physidae > Physella > Physella acuta. The sequence goes on from NW_026734084.1 coordinate 41,494, forward strand.
GCTAATTATTAATTAAGTAATCGATGATTCTTCCGTCTTTAGACATCAGCACCCATCTGACCTATGACCTCCTACAGAGCCTGGAGTACACACAGTGGGTCATCAAGGAGGTGCTCAGGCTACACCCCCCAGTCGGGGGTGTTTTCAGACAAGCGCAGAAGACCCTAGAGGTTGGGGTAAGGTCATTTGTTTTATTTAGTTTTTAGTCCCTGTTGCTGTCACGGTACAGAATTATGTACTTCTATATTTTTAGTTTGCTCGTAAATTAAAACCTGACATCAAGTAGTCTATATTTCTCAAAATATAACAACAAAAATATATTGTTGTTTATATGGATTACGATTATTTGTAAATTATAACATGCAATCAGGTATGACCGTAAAAAAATATACTAACTCATCTTTAAAAAAAATATTATACATTATAGTAAAAGCAAAGATCCCTTTCGAACTTGACGGTTCATGGGGTAAGTGAAGTAGAGTTCACCTGTTTCTGTGACCTCGGCATATGAAGGGATAGTGTAGTCAGCACCATGTCCTACCGCCTGTAATTTCCCCAACGTGTTAGGTACCCATTCTGCAGACTCAACCCCGGATTCAAACTCAAGACTTTCGGTTTAGGAGTCTAGCGCTCTACCGCTTGATAATCTTAAGTTAAAAACAAAACTATGATGGGCTACTTAGATATAATGTTATGTATATATATATATATATATATATATATATATATATATATATATATATATATATATACTCTTTTATCAATCAGAACTGGCAGGTACCACAAGGATGGACCGTGATGTATAGCATCAGAGATACACATTTTACCACGAATGTGTTTGAACGCAGGGATGAGTTTCTCCCAGAACGGTGGAAGGACAAAAATTTACTGGTCAGTATCTGGGCATTAACTATTGTCATTTGTTGGTCAGTATCTTAGGATTGACTAAATGTCATTTGTTGGTCAGTAGCCCGACAATAACTACATGTCATTTGCTGGTCAGTGAGCCTAAATTAACTGTAAATGACAGAGTAGCAGTTGTCCTGAATACAACTAGTGTCATTATTTCTATCTAGTAGTTCTGATTAAACCTCGTCATATACTGATCAGCAGCCTTGATTTAACCAAATGCTAATTATTGTATCAATTCCTTTTATAACGTGCATTCTACAGCTTATATCTGCGTTGCTATTTAAAAATACTTATGAATGTCCTCTCAAATAAATTATTTGTATGATTATTACAACGCAGCAACACATCAGTAATTTAATTAATTAATTTTTTGCCCCGCGCCTGACAGGAAATGCTGAGAAAAGCTGAGACTTGCAACTACATTCCTTTTGGCATCGGCCCTCGCTCCTGTCTCGGGAAGAATCTGGCACTAGCGGAAATGGCCGTCTTCCTGATCGAGGTGGCACGTCTGGCTAACTGGAAGCTGCTTAACCCAGATTCCAAGATGGTGTATCTGCCCGTTACTAAGTGCGCAGACGACATGCCCTTGACCTTTACAAGACGGAAATAACCCCAAACTTGGAGATTTTAGTATTTTAAAGTTTAAAAAATTGGATGTGATTCGTTTTTTTTTAATGTAAGAAAATTGTGATATTTGAAGTTAAAAAGTGATACAAATGTTTGTGAATAGTTAATGTTGTGGAGGAATGTTACTAAACATTCAGTTTTATTAATAACATTTAAATAGTATGTTGCCTGTATATGATATATTATGTGTGTGTTTAATTTCGTACTAACATTTTGTTTGACGTAATTTTTTTCGTTTATTTTCTTTTTTTCTTTTTGATTGTTATTGTGAATTTCGTACTAACAATGTAGAAATATTGAAAGATTGAAAATTTGCCTAATGAAAATAATTAATTGTCAATCATAATATGGCATAACTAATAAATTATTTTTTTTAAAGTGTTTAATAAACACTATCTAAATTCTTATATCGATCTATTTATTTATCCTTTGATAATAATTAATTTTTTGAAATTCCCTTCATATTTTCTTTTAAAATAGACACATCCGAGGCAGGCTTTTAATTCAAAATGAAGAGCGATAAGTATGAAAGTAGTTATCCGAATTTTCTGCTAGTTTTCTGGTTATGAATGAATTATCTCCCTTCTCACCCGGCATAATACTGGTTATGAATGATTTATCTCCCTTCTCAACGGTTTAATAGTTAAATATGAATGAATTATCTCCCTTCTCACCCGGCATAATACTTGATTATGAATGAATTATCTCCCTTCTCACCCGGCATAGTAGTTGATTATGAATGAATTATCTCCCTTCTCACCCGACATGCAACTTGATTATGTGTGAATTATCTCCCTTCTCACCCGGCATAGTAGTTGATTATGAATGAATTATCTCCCTTCTCACCCGGCATAGTAGTTGATTATGAATGAATTATCTCCCTTCTCACCCGGCATAATACTTGATTATGAATGAATTATCTCCCTTCTCACCCGGCATAATACTTGATTATGAGTGAATTATCTCCCTTCTCACCCGGCATAATACTTGATTTCTTTGAAAGAATATTTCAAGAACTGGATGGAGTTCCCGGTGAATGTTACAAAAAAAAAATAATTAAAAGATAAAATTGTTTTACTATCTGCACAAAAGATGTCCGCTTAGCTCAGTGTGCTTGATCTATCCGCACAACTTTCCTGTCGCCTTGTCGTTCATTTACAATACCATGATACTAGAATGCATTCTCTCCCTTTAGCTTGATTGTTTTATTTGTGTTTCACAAAGGGTTCCACGTTTTTTACCTGTCTGTAAGCCTGACTAGCACTTTAATTTGTTTGTATATTTTTCTTATACATAGACTTAAATCCGTTTCAACTAAATGTTAATTAATGTAAACGTTTTAAATGAAGTAATTAAAAAAAAATCATGTACTTTGAATCAATAACGAATGACATTCGTATAGTCAGCACAAGTTTAAATGTTCAAATTTATGCACGTTTTTTTATAAAATGTGCATGCTTAAGTTTTTATTTTTTTTATTTTTATTACTTTTATAACAATCTTAGATAAAGGGAAATAATCACTATATTTTTAATACTTTGTCACCGGTACTTGTTACCTCCTCTTAAAACCAAATCTAAGCAACAGGATAAACAGATTTTTATAAAATAAATACTATATTTTACATTAAAATTATCTATCAAATTCTATTCCTCGCAGATCTTATCAAAATCCTTACGAACAATATTTAAGTGTTACTTTAATGATATAAGATTATTACTTCTATAGTCCACGTTTGATTTAAATTAACATAAACTCTATTTTTCCACAAATTTTAATTAAATCACACATGATAACATTGTAAGGTAGTTAACTGAAATAGTTATAAAAGCATCATGAAAGAATATGGTTGATGTATTAGCATATGCAGGCTATGTGCATTGTTATATAATAATTTATCTTGCGTCATGGTTGCATCCCCATTTAAATTATGTTTATTTTTAAAGAAAAAAAAAACTTAACTGTAAACAAATAACGTCAGCAATGACTAAATTATTTTCTTTATCTTATTCTTATTCTTATGTGAATATCTCAAATAGAGAAAAAATCAAGAGTCCTGTACACTATATAGGCCTTCACTCAAATATTTTCTATAAAAATACTGTTGTCAATTATCGACCCTTAAATTTTGTTTAATTAAACACCTATCCCATTATTTTATTAGGTTTGTAAACACAAGTGTATATAATGTATTGTATTTACTGTAACTTATATTTTAATGTTGTATATAGTATGATATAAATCTACAATTTTATGACTTTGGGGTTTAAACCCTATGTACAGTATAATCCTATATAACTTTGATGACATAAGGGTTTTGAACCCTAGTACCGTGTTACAACGCTGTGCCATACCTGTATCATATATCTCCTAAATTTGTATCATGTATGATAATTAATCAGGATGTATTTTTACTTTTTGTTTTTCTATGATTATAATGTTAATTGGGTGACGTCAGACCAGTTTGGAGGAAGTGTGCCTATGTGACGTCATTGTAGCGATGGTGTGAATGTGCGACGACAGTTTGTACAGCGATTTTGTGACGTTAGCGCAGTTTGTGGTTTGAATATGTGACGTCACTAAAGTTAATACGATAACTTGTGTCGTCAGTCTAGTTGTAGAGTGCATGACGTGACGTCAGTATAATTTGTTGGTGATGTGAATGTGTGATACTATCGAACTTTGGCTTTGTAAATGTGTGACACATTTTTTTTTTGATTGGGCAAGTGTGAATCTTTCCACCAGTATAGGTCCTATGTCTTAACCCAAATGAATTTCCTCTACATTATTTGGAAATAATAACAGTTTTTTTTTATATATTGCTTTAATATTCCTTTTTCAAACCATCATAAATGTGTGTATATTATGAACTATTGATTCCAAAATGTATGTTTCTAAAGAAAAATAATATTACAAAAGTGAATATTCTTC
>NW_026734085.1:0-30705 GCF_028476545.2 Physella acuta
GAAAGTTTTTTTTTTAATTTGAATTCAAGCAGTTTATTCAAATTTGTAAAGGTTTTTTTTTATTTTGAAAAATGTAAAATGTGAAATATCTATCTATATAAAATTCTCTTCTTGGAGACGATAGAAAACACCAAGCTGTAAGCGCGCTCCCTACCACCCCCCACCCCTGCATGGTCTGCTGAGCTGTGGTTCACGCTAAATGTTTACAATCGTAAAGCCGGGTTTAGTGACGGCTATTAGGGGCAGATAATTTGGTTTGAAACGATTTTAAACTTAGGGGAGGTAACTAAGAGGAGTTTACTTTCTTGGGGGGGGGGGGAAGGAGGGGGAGGGTATCGTCTTTCCACGAGCTACTGATAGTGTTTTAAAGCAAATATTTTCAGTGGCAGCGTTGGTACTGTCGAATTCACAAATTTTGAATTACTGAAAAGTAGAAAATAAAACAACTAAATAGCGGCGTATGATACGCCGCGGGTCGGCTTGTATAATATAATCTGGATGGTCCCGCTTGATTATTATTTTATCACAGACATTCATGTTTAGAAGACAAACATGTAGTTTGAGGTAGGGGTGGAGGAGGTGGAAAAAGTATTGATTTAATACGATAGGGAACATATCTAACTTATTTAAACTTACTTTGACTATACATTATTTTTTTTTTTTTGTCCCTTAAATTCAGGGATCCAAAATATAACAAGGGTAGTGTTTCAGAAAGCAGTGGTTAAATATTTATTCCTTAATACATACAGATATTCATGTAACAAGATCAAAACGTATATTTTAAGTTTATCTTAAAATATTAAAATGATTTTTAAAAAAACCATATATTTTGCACATAAATTGTCATGACAATTAATTGTTTGAATAAATATTAAACAGTCTATTATTATACGTTTTTTGCTTTCACTTTCCTAGAACATTATGTAGAGTTTTGATTTTTTAAGTGATTATACCTAAAGTTATATCCCCTCAGCGCATGCTTATTTTTCAATGGGAGATAATAACATTTTACTAATACCAGCAATAGAACAAATGACTAATATTAGAAAAAAAAAATTACAAAGGATCTGAAAGATGCCACGACATTTGGTTTTACGACTGTAGATATTTGTCTATAACAGACCTTTCCAGCTATATATTACATAGCCAATTAGATTTATTTAGCATAACCGTTTCTTCCAAGTGAAAATTTGTAATTTTAGCCTTTCTGTAAAATTAATAAGCTGTATGACTTTTTTTTCTACGACCCTTAAAAAATAAATATTTTTTGCAATAACTTTAAAAGATTGATAGTATCAATGTTTTAAGAACCAAAAATAATATTAATGAAAGAATAAGTCTATACCAGTGGCGTAGCGAGGTCGGGTGTCACCCGGTGCGGCACTTAATGGTGTCACCCCCCCCAGAGGCGTAGCGACCCTTGCCGGGGATAAACTTTCAAATTTTCGATTTGCACCCACCCCCTCAAACTTTCGATTTGCACCCCCCCCCCTCAAGTTTTTCTCTATATATCTTGCTATTTTTTGCCTTGGTGTCACCCCCCTAAATGGTGTCACCCCCCTAAATGGTGTCACCCCCCTAAATGGTGTCACCCCCCTAAATGGTGTCACCCCCCTAAATGGTGTCACCCCCCTAAATGGTGTCACCCGGTGCGGTCCGTACCCCCCGCCCCCCCCCCCCCCCTCGCTACGCCACTGGTCTATACTAAAAGCTTTTTAAAGTTTCGTTTAAAAATTATTACAGTACTGAGCTTATTCTTATATTTACGATTGTTCTAATTCATTTGACACCTCTAAAAACTATTGGAAATCTTTGCGATGAAATCTGATCATCTCCTTGCAGAATATGGATACCAACGAGTATAGTCTCACAATTAGTCGAAAGGTCAATTAAAGATTATTAAAATCATGTGCGATTTTATTAAAATAAATGGTTAAAAAAAATTCATAAAAAACGTTTTAATAACAAGCTTTTATGTAATAATGCACTAAAAAGTAGAAAATAAATTATAGACTACTATTTAAATAACTAGAAAGAAAAGCGTGGGTCACTTTAGTATCTATTGGATACCTACACTAATGTTTAGGAAGACACCCACGCTTTTCTTTCTAGTTATTTAAATAGTAGTCTATAATTTATTTTCTACTTTTTAGTGCATTATTACATAAAAGCTTGTTATTAAAACGTTTTTTATGAATTTTTTTGTCAGTACTTTACATGTTTTATTTACAATAGAGTTACATGACTAAAAACCATTGCGCGCCTACTGAACATCATGTTCAGTAGGCGCGCAATGGTTTTTGAACGCAGCCATTGAACGTGATGGCGCAGCTATTGAAGGTGATGACGCGTGTGGTGTGGTTGGATAGACATGCCTACTAATTCGGTCCAAATTTTAATTAATTCATAAAAAATTAATTAGGCATCCTATTAAGTCAAATTTAATTCAGATTGCATTGTCTTCATGTCTTGACCCACGTGTCAAATGTGAATCGTATCGGTCAAGTAGAAGCGTCCGAATTTTCACTCCTGCGTTTCGGTCTAGACTGACGACAGAGGAAGCAAGTTAAATAAAAGCTTGTAAAAACCTGACTGTTTTTTTTTGTCGGACGTAAGCCAAACACAATTTGGTTGTTAACATTGTGTCATTGAATATGTTAAGAAATATGGTATAACTAGGACTTGTGATTAAAAAAGTATAATTAAAAAAAAAAAAAACTTTATCGGCTAAGTTTTGAGTACACATTTTTAGAAAGTAGGGTTTTCAGAATATCAAATCACGGAGTCTCTATCAGAGTTTCGTCCCCCCTCCTCCCCCCGAAATTTTTTACCGCCCCCCCCCCCCCCCCCGAACGAAATGAAATTTATATAATTTATAAAGAAAACAACTTTAAACAGTGTCCGCTTCCCCCCCCCCCCCCCGGAAGAAAATTTACCGCCCCCCCCCCCCCCCCCCCCCCCGAGAAAAAAGTCTGGAAGAAACACTGGTCTCTATAGAGCCAATCAATACTTGTCTTAATAAAGTGAAACTGAAAAGTTTAATTCAGACTTGGTGAAAATAAATAGAAATGTAGCCTCAAACGTTAAAAAAAAATCTTCAACTTCTCTGTATCTGCAATTTATATGAATGATTCGTAAAACATTAAATTTTTGAAAATGTTTTTTTAAAGCTTAATTTTTTTTTCTAATTTTTTTTTTTAGGCCGCTGTGAAGGCAAAATTGACAAAAAAACACGATGTTAAATATCCATCTCAATAATAATAATGGAAGGACTCTCTTCAACTCGTTGATATCCATTGTAACACCCAAATTACGACTACTACCTTTGTGATCGTGTTCGAAAGATTTGTAAACAACATTCGTGAACTAAAGCTCACTCAACTCATGGTGCAATCGCTATTCGATAGTGATGTCCCCTTTTTCTTGAATGTGGTAATATTTAATTGTGAATCTTTAATAACTTATTTAATATCTAAAACGATTACAAATGATGAAAATTATATATTTTTGCTTTTTTATAGGTGATGGACGTATCTGGAAAGTTTGAAAAAAATAATCGCTGATTAGAAACGGGTCAAAATTGAGTTGAAAGGATTCGTCCACAATCTGAATTAATGCAAGAATGAAGTTTTAAAAAGTTTGATAAAACTGGTGGTTAAGATCAAGATTTTTTCTTATTTATGTTACTAATTAGAAGCATTAATCTCTTGGGCTAAACGAAGAAGAAAAAACTGCCACATTTTTTTTTCTGATTAAGGAAGAACCGTAGGAAAACATAGAGGAATAATAAAAGCTTGTAAAAAGGAAATCCAAATAAATGCTCTTAGTTGTTAAATTAAAATATGTAACTTCGTGTCAACGGCTACTTACTTTATTGGAAATATTAAAAGCTAATCGATAGTAACGTTGTTAAAAATAATTTTAAAATCTATTTATCTTCATTTTTTACACATTAATGATAGTTAAGTATAAAGTCACATTATTTTGTCTTCTTTAATAAAGTATACAAATAAGAAGTTGTAATGAAGTAATACAATTTAGCTTTTGTAATAAAGTCATAAAAAGTCATAAAAGTTAGCTTTTGTTATAAAGTCATACAATTTAGCATTTATATTAAAGTCATACAATTTAGCGTTTTGCTATAAAGTCCTTTTGATATATACCGGCGTTCTGTAACAACGAACTTTATCCTATAACAAACAGCGTTCGTTTACCGAGTTGTTCGTTACATGGGTCATTCGAAGCTTGGAACACATTTCCCATAATGCATCATGGACATTTTACTTTTCCTCAGCTTAAAAAATCGCAGAACAATTATCTGATTTCTGTAATATGTGAGTAAGAATATGTGATTATGAATTGTTTTTAATAATAGAGGCTATCTAATCAATTACGCTAGTGTTCTTTTCGCTGAGAATAAATTATATAAAACAATATTTTCAATGTTAAATGGATAATACTATAGGGTTAACACTTGAGGTAAAGAGCTTAACTGTTAAACTAGAGCGTTGAACGATGACAAACTAGAGCGTTAAACGAAAAAAGAGCGTTAGTCGAGGACAAGCTAGAGTGTTAAACGAGGAAAAACTAGCGCGTAAAAGCGGACAAAATAGAGCGTTAAACGAAACTAGAGCGTCAAGCGAAAACAGACTAGAGCGTTATACGAGGACCACTAAGCGCGTTAAACGAAGACCGCCGGAACACCCCGCCAGCGCGCTCGTGTTGAAAAATAACGCACACAAACTGACCGCATGCATTATAGAAGTGAGCTAACTTACCGGGGGTAGGGGGGACACTCAGGTCATAGAAAACTTCCTGTCTCACCACCCACCCCACCCCCCTCCTCTCGGCTACCCTTCTGCTGACCAACGTTAAGGGGGGGGGGGTGCCCTGTGTTCAGTCCTCTGCTAAGCTAACACATATCGGTGCTCATATTCTGTTCGTGATCAGAATAACTGTTCGTAACTTGAGACACTTTATGAATCGAACGGATATGTTCGATGACGAGCTGTTTGCGCATGCGCTAGCATTTCCCAACACGATTCTTCTGTTTTGGAAACATTTGTATTGTCTGTTAATTTTTTAAGCAAATGTGTGTTTATTTGAGTGTTGTTATTTTTTCTTAAAATCGTCTAGTGGTTTTAAGTTTAAGTACTTCTGTTAGAAATTTAGTATGTGTTTTATTCAGTTCGCGATGATTTGAAATGTGCGTATTACGTTCACTATTTTATTCATGCAATGCTAATTAAGTATTCTATTCATTCAATGTTAATTTATTAACTAACATGTAATGTGGAATAAGTAATGTTAACTAATGTGCAATGTTGGCATCAAACTACCGTGCATTTTGTAATACAATTTGATTGTTAATAACTGCCTAGCGTGCAATGTTAACCAAGACTTGCACGTTTAAAGTGTAATGTTCCATATTAAAGACTATATAATGAATGTACTGCTTGACTGTTAACGACGGTATAACGTTAACTATAACTAGTTTGTTCTTCCCAAACGTGGGTTAACTCGCTCAACACGTGGGTTAAGTTAACGCGTGTCTGCGTGTCAAACCAACCATTACCATCCCGCATCGTTAACTTCTTGACCCCCCCCCCTCCCACGCCACTCCCCCCCTCCTCCAGCTCACCACCACAAATCCCTCAGGGCCGGCAAAGTCACGTCCGTCCCGTCTGGTCAGTGCAGGCCGTGTAACACCTGTTTGACCAATAACAAGATGGCCGCCTCTGAACGTCATTAGCCATTAGCATACATAATTAGAGGTTACTCTACATAATTAGATAGACGTTACGGTCATTAAGGGATATACGGTTGTTGAGAAGTGGGTGGGGGGTCCGTGGTATATTGTAGAAAAAAGCCGGTATTTTCCGGTTAACCGTACCTTCATAATGGAACCTCTGAATAAGCATAGCGCTGAAGAGGTTAATTTTAGGTTCAGATTTGGCAAAATAATGTTTAATTTAATCAATAATCAATACGGCTTTTGATCATTAGATTTAATTAAAACACATTAACTTAAAAAAACGGAAAAAAAATATGAATAAGGCTAGTTAATAGAGTTTTTGTTTATATAAATTACAAACGTCAAAACTAAAAATAGATGTTTTACTTGTAATGCGGGTCTAAAATAGTTTACAGAAATAATTTACAAAATAGCTCTTTGCCCAAAATATTTCTGCAGAAACATGTTCGGGTAGGTGTTATGTTTAAATTTAGAAAGGTAACATGTTAGCTGGTGACTGGGATATTTTGACAAGGTTAATGGGAAATCTTAAAATAGGTTTTTGTAAATGACAGACCGAATTTTAGACTTAATATCTGGTAATTATCTGCTGCCGTTGTCTATAACATTCAAAGGGGTGGGGAGGTGGTGTCATCTTTGTTATATTGTGTTATATTGGATGGGGTGTTTTTATTTGTGTGGTTTTTTTAATATTGTAACATACAGAAATGTTGTATAATATAATTTGAGGGCCGTTTATCCAATGAAACGTTACTTAACTTAATAGGGAGTAAGGGCGTAGGAATTTTTGTTTAAAATCGTGTTACAAATTATGAGCACGATGCATGAATCTAATGGCGTGTCTAATAGAAGTATAAAGTATTTTCTTCTAAGGGGACGGTGTGGCGGGGAGGGATAGCTCATGGCTGCATAACTCCAAAAGTCCTGTGTTCGAACCCGCTGTCCAGGGAAGGCAACCCATAGGAGAGATAACTCCCAAATCGAACAGAAATTTATTATCCTCCAATTCAGTTTCGAGTTTTTTTTAAAGTAGATACCTACATTTAAGGCTTCATATTTTATTAATTTTGTTTCTCCGTGATTTTATTTGAACTGTAAATGTGTATATTTCTAACGTGAGATTACCAAAGTAGGCCTGCTTCAGTTCGACTACTACGCGAAAACTCTCCGATTGTTTTAGTTTTATTAACAATATAAAAAAAGTTTACGCTGTTAATATACGGGGGAATAATATCCTATTGTTTTAACATGACCTTGTTGGTCCATTTGTTAGTCATTATCTGTTTATTTTGTGTGTGAAGTGATGAGGAAACGATCTGCTAATGAACACAAATACATGCAATTTACGAAAACACTAAGAGTACGGTCTCTGTTTTGTATTTACCTTGAAGATTTTTAGTAAAATATCTTCAACCAAATAAATACCTCGCCTCGCCCGTGACGGATTTATGCGTAGCGTGATCCGTTAGAAAAGGGAAGGAGGTGGAGAGGGGGGGGGGGCAGAGCGGGGCACCTGAGCGCCTCCCGGCTTATTTGATTACAAACTCTGTTAGCCGACGTCTGCCCAGGTGTTCAGCCGACTGACTGGCGCCACAAGTCAGCCAACGTCTAGGGTCCGCCTTCTTCGCCCCCCACCACTTCCCTCCACCCCCAACGCCCCCCACTTTTCGTCGTACAAACGCCGCTCGCTGTCCCTACAATCTGAAGCGCTGAGGAGAAGATACAGTTGTACAGGGTATCAAAATTCAACCACACTGGCGGCCATTAACACGGCGCAGATTAAAAACATGGAGAGGGGAAATGGGGTAGGTAGACGAAATACGTTGATACGTGTACAGGAATGGCGAGGTCAGAAATTAGGAAACATAAGCGGGGTCATTAGTCTGATTAATCAAACGTCATCGCGTTAGGGCGTTTTGGCGTTTAAAATGGTTATAGGTTATATTATACTTAATGCTTAAATTAGTCTGCATATATTTTAACCATAAAGAAAACAAAATTTAGATATACAGTTTACACACAGACAAGCACGTAGTTTTGAAGGTTTAAAAGATTAAGTTTAGCTGTAATTATATACTTGTAAAAGCTTTAGGTTCGTCCTTTTGCTAAGGCTAGGTAAAGCAGTTACACAACGTTGGTTTTAAGAAATGTATTGTTTAGTTTTAGTTAAGTTGATCTTGGTTTCTTTTGGGTTGGTTTGTGTTGTGTTGTGTTGTGTTAGGTTAGGTTAGGTTAGGTTAGGTTAGGTTAGGTTAGGTTAGGTTAGGTTAGGTTAGGTTAGGCTAGGCTAGGCTAGGGTAGGGTAGGGTAGGTTAGGGTAGGGTATGGTATGGTATGGTAGGTTAGGTTAGGTTAGGTTAGGTTAGGTTAGGTTAGGTTAGGTTAGGTTAGATTAGGTTATAAATCCGGTACTGCATTTGTATCTAGGAGTAATCTGTGTAAGGAAACCATTACTAGACATGTGGTATTTCACTTAACGCTTACATGATTCATAATCCCACATTACGGCTGGTGTAACGTTATAGTGTAACATAACCCAATGGTATCAATTACCTTAAAAAAAACTATTTACTAGAACTAGTTTCTACAAGTTTCGTAATCTAGTCGGCATTTTAAAGAAGGAAAATGAGTCAGAGAAAAAGTCACAGAAAAAAAGAAGTCACAGGAAAATAAGTAAAAACGTCACCGGAAAAAGTCACCGGAAAAAGTCACCGGAAAAAGTCAGAGAAACAAGTCACATGGGAAAAAAAATGTCAACAGAACACATTCCTCTCCCCCATTCCCCCAATATAAATCTATAAGCAAAACACAGAACCCTCCATCATTTCCCCAATATGCAAATCTGTAAGCAAAATATCTCCCCCCTTCTCTTCAGCAAATATAAATCTGTAATCAAAACCCTCCCCTCTTCCTCCAATAAAAATGTGTAAGCAAAATATCCCCCCCCCCCCCATCTGGTCAGTTAGACATATCAGACGACAACAAACAACAACAGATACACGCCACAACAGGTGTTTAAAGAAACGGCTCGGTGACCGTGCGGTGCACTCGTCAGCTCGCTGGCCGTGCGGTCTTGAGGGCCACTCACCCTCACATACTCTCCTCCCTCCCCACACACAGTAACTAGGTCACGTGAGCTGATATTTGCTTAAAGACCCTGGTGAGGGTATATGAGTGGTGCTATGGGTATGGACATAACAGTAGACAGTAACCCATGACATGTATTGTAGGCGTGGTACTTGGATATAATGCACGGGTGGTGTAGGGTAGCATTGCGCTATGTAGTTGTTTTTTTTTGTCTTAGTAAAGTGTAATTAAAGATGTGTTGTGTTTGGGCGTTTGCATGTGTTATGTGTGATATGAAGATGGATGGGTGGGGTGGGGCGGTTGAGTTATGTACGCTTAAGGCAATAAGTGTGGTAACAATTGGTATATATTTTTTTCATTTTTTTTCTGTGACTTTTTTTCCTACAATAAAAAAAAAATTGTGTGGTAAAGTTTTGTTTGGTGTAGTTTTATGTGGTAAAGTTTCGCGTGGTAAATGTGTGTTTGATAGATTTTTCCGCGGTCAAGTTTTGTGTGGTATAGTTAAGTGTGGTATAATTGTGTGTGATAGTTATGTGGTAGTTTTGCGTGATCAAGTTTTGTGTGGCATTTGTTTGTGGTAAAGTTTTTTAAGGTAAAGTATTATGTGGTAAAGTTTTATTTGGTAAAGTTTTGTGTAGAGCAAAGCGTTGTGTGTGTGAGGGGGGTGTAAACGAGTAGCCCTTACATGTATTAAGTTATTGAACTCTCCTGTGTGGTAGAGTTGCTTATGGGAAGGGTACATAAACTACTAAAATGTCCAAGAGAGTGTTGTATAAGTGTGTGTTAGGGGTTAAAAGAAGTGCTTTATGGTACTCTGATAATCCCGTGAGTGGGGGGGGGGGTCTTACAGCAGTATAAAAACATTTAGAGTTAACAACAGACTGATAAAGTTGTCAGACACGTCAAATGCTGACAGAGACAGCCAATGCTCGGTCATTCATCCAACGTGAGTACATTCTCTGCTGGCTCGCGTCAAGATTGCAAACATCTTTACTGCAGAGGGTGGGGGGGGGGGGGGGGTTACAAACATCTTTATATCAAATGTGGTGGCTTGTCATGAGGTCGTTTTAGTGCACATGACTCAGAGACTGTTTGCAGAGCACACGAATCTACTATAGAGAGCTCACTCAGATGCTAAAGAGAGTATATAAACATAATATAGAGTTCACAAAGCTACTATACAGAGCACACAGACCTACCAAACAGAGCCCGCTACTATACAGAACTCACATAGCTACTATACAGAGCTTCAGAAATCTACTATACAGAAGCCACTAAGTTACTAAACTAAATTCCTTTCAACAGAACTCACTAAGCTACTAAACAAAGCTCACTGTATCTACTATACAGTTTACTAACTGCTATACAGAGCACACAAACATACCACAAACATACAGAGTTCAGAAATCTACTATAAAGTGCCCACTAAGTTACTAAATAGAGCAAAAAAAAAAAAAACAACTACTAAACAGAGCTCACTAAGCCACTAAACAAAGCTCATCGTATTTACTATACAGAGTTCACTAAGTGCTATACAGAGCACACAAACTACTAAAAAAATAGCTCACTAACTGCTATGCAGAGCACACAAACTACTACACAGAGCTTACTAAACTATTTAACAGAGTTCTCTAAGCTACTATAAAGAGCACACATACTTACTAAACAGAGCTCAATTAGCCACTATTCAGGGCTCACTAACTGCTATACAGAGAACACAGCCCTACTACATTCGCTTAGCTACTTTACGAGACTTACTACATAGCTAATATACCAACACATGTAACTGGGCCACTTTTAATGGACAAACAGACCCTTATAGCACGACACATCTTACAGAGATACTCTACACACCACTGAGCCGCTCATCATGACTCACAGAGCCATCCAACTGAACATCGCTCACATATTGTTTACATAATTTTTTTTAAAAAGTTAACCTAACGGATGAAATAAAATACGAGGACAGAGAGAGGGTGTAAAATTAAATCAAGTGACTAAGAACTAGATGTAAATCATTTGGTTTCTTTAAAAAAAAAAAAACCCGGCAACATATGGACATACACACGAGCGAACATGTTTAGACATGCGCTATCTACAGCAAGCCCCGTATCTTAATGTCCCAATCAGCTGGGGGGAGCTTGACCACCGCGTTGTACCGTCACCTGACACAGCTGACATGTAGGGGGGGGGGATAACGAGGGCAGGAAGAGAAGGGGAAGGGGGGTGTTTGTTTGCCTTTAAATTGGCGTTATTTCGGCTGTGGTGGGTTGAACGGGAGAGAGGGGGAGGGGAGGGGGTGAAAGGAAACAGTGGTGTAAGCGGCGGCGACAGACTGTCTGGGGCGCACCTGGTCCCTCTCGCTGTACAATCACATTCCGCTGCACTCCAGCCGTCTGGCGCCAGCGGTCACACCGCTAGCTTCAACCATACCTAAACTCTGCTATACAAGCCCTGGCTGAAAAGGAAGGGGGGGGGGGGATATTTTTCAGCGAGGGTCAGACAAAACTCGAGGGGGAAAAAGGGGAGGAGCTTAAAATATAAAAAAAAAATGAAAAAATCCGGGGCGAGTTGGTATTTTTGTTCTTACAAGAGCGCCCCGGCGACAGTGCGGCGACGGCGTGCAATTGGTGTTTGCCGTATTTACACATTGCTCCCATTGATGGCAGATACGCCAAGTGATACTCAGATAGGAGGACGCGACACCTGATAGCAAATGTTAAAAGTGATGGGAATTTTTTTCTAAGATCTATTTAAAGAAAATCGGGTAAACCCGAAACCACATTTTAAAAATTATTCATATTTGGAAAAAAAAATTAAGAATTTTTTTTTTAACTTTCAAATTTAAATTAATATTTAAAGTATTTTTTTAAAATTTGTGGTTATTGTTTTTGATTTTTAAGAAAAAATTGTCTTATTGTTTTTATAAAAAGAAAAATGTGTATTCAAGAGCACGTTTTTTTTTTTTTTTTTTTTTTTTTAAAAAGGTCTAAACGCTACTAAAAATTCTAATTAGATTCTAATTACACAACACAATCATAGCAACTGTCAACCAAAACAAATCCTCGGCTCTGTTCCCGCACTCGACTTGAACCCGGCCCAGGTGACGAGCTTAAAAAAAAAAATTCTCGTGTGAGGAAGCTTATAATTTTATGTAAATGAGACACATGATTTGCCTTCAGTCAAAAAAAAAAAAAAAAAAAAAATTTAAAAAATTCCCGACACCTGGTGGTTCGCTGAATTCATAACCGCCCCCACCATTTCTTCCCAGGTTTTGGCCTACATCCCCCCATTGAGTGTGTTTGCTACAAACATGTGACAGGAGATGGCCGGCCTGCAGGTGGGGGCGGACCTTTTGTTGATTGCGCACCTCGTCACCGCCTCGAGTAAACGCCAGCAGACAGTCTGGCGCCACTGCGACGTTTTTTTTTTTCAGAAGGGGAGAGAAATGCGTTCAGGGGAGAGAAATACGTTCAATTTCGCTGACTGTGAAACGCGAGTGAAAAAAAAAATGCACTTGTCTGTTTAACATATTATACTAGGTATTCAAAATGAAATTTTTATAATGAAATTAAATAAAATTTAACACTTCCACCTGATAGAGACTGTTTTCATCAGAACAGAAACACCAAATTTATTGATGTATGTCCATTTTTAAAAAAGTTATGAATTTTTTAAAACTTAAAAAATGCGTTCGCTTTTTGAACAGTAAAGGGTCTATTTGAGACCCCTACTAACTTCTACAATAACTAAGTTAGAACTCTCAAATTTCTTGCACACACAGCCAGTAATACAAATAGCAAACCCAATTTTTTTCAAGGTAGTCAGACAGATATAAATAGAAAATTTATTCACATAAAAAATGAGCCAAAGCACAATTTTACCGAAGTACGAAAAGGGAGACAAAAAGTTAATTTACAGTCATTTTTAAAAAATCATAGAAAATCAACTAATTAAGCCACATTAATAATATAAATGTTCTAAAAAAGGAAATTCAAACCATGTTAATATAAAATAAGCAGGTAAAGAATTAATAAAGAAAGTAATTAGCGAGACCAGATTCAGCAAGGTCAGTTTATAAAAATTAGAAATTTCATCCTTTTTCAAAAAATTATTAAAAAATATTTAAGTAAGGTATCTCAATAAATTTTACACCAACTTAAAGCACATGATGTTCTTAATATATAATAAACACAGAGACATAAAATAATCATTCTGCAAAACAATACAAGGCATCCTTCCTTAACGCCCAAAATCAAGAATTTTCATTACCTAACATCTTGCAAAAAGTGTTCTTACTTTTAAGAAAGTAATATAAATTGTGTAGGAAACATGTTAGCATTACTTTGTTATAAAAAACTAAATAACTATACTACTTCTTTACTTATATACTATAATAAGAAGAAATTCCATGCATTTTAAAAACTGACGAAGTAAGATAACTAATTAAACTGAAATTATTTTTAAATTACCCTAATAGAGTTGTGATGTTCATCTAGTTTTGTTACTCTGGTTCCTAATCATGACTTGTTTAGCATAAATTTACTTGTTACTAGTATATTTATTTCTTCTAGTTAGTTATTGATCAAAGTCAACTTCTGGAAATGTCTAGGTCCTAACTTATACAATTATCAGAAATCTTAGAGCAGGTTAAAAAAGACAGGTCAATATCCTGATTGGGAAATTTCTCTATGAGGTTGGGTAGCATTGTAATTAATAGTCAATATCCTGGTTGAGTTTGTCTTCTTCAAGGTTACAGATCAAATTATGGAATCTAGTAAGGGATCCTTCCATTGGTCCAGAGTATACAAAATGTCTGTGAATAAAAACAATTAATTAGCATTTCAAATATACTGACTTATATAACAGGCCTGTATATCTTTATACCAACTTAAATATCAATCATGTAACATTACATCATCATAAATAATAAGCAAAGTGCATACAATACTAACATTTGACATATGGTTTCCTTCAAAAGTATTCAGGAGTCCTGTTGTTGCTTTCACAACAATACAAAATTTTTGGTAGGCCAATGAGTTTCCCCTTTCTTTCATGCTAATATCTTGCTCTGTAAATAGAATAATAATAATATTAAAAGTAAGGCTGCTCAATGCTTTTTAGATATTAAATGTAAGCACTATAGATAGAAACAACTTTGGACTAAACTATTATGGAAGGGGGGCTACATTTTATTTTAAGTCGTCTTTACAATAAATCTAGAGATAAAAAATGTAAAAGATCGTAATATTCTAAAATTTAATGTAACTACTGCACATATATAGAAAAGTTAACTATGAAACTAGGAAAGACAAAAAGAAAACAATGCTACAATAAATTGAAAGTATGCTGTTAACCGCTGCGGTAATATAATAGTTGAACCCAACACTACGAGAAAGTAAAAAAAACATGGCGGACAATCGGCTTGAAATATCGACAAAATATTGATAGTTTAATCGGCCGATGTTATTAACTAACATAATTTACTAAAACAAATTAAATTCTATCATCCTTTTAAACATCTTTTTGATTTAATTGCGCATTCCTTTTTTATTTCAGTGACCATAAATTAAATACAACTGACTTTTAAAAAAGGCTAGATAATTTTTTGGAAAAAAAATTTTTAAGCGTGGAGCAATTACCGATAAGCGGACACTAATATTCAAATGTATTAAAGCAGCAGTTAATCATAAATAAATAGAATATAGCTAGTAATATAATATGCATTCAACTTACCTGCACGTGTTTTTAAATCCTCTGTAATCAACGAATAAACACAAAATCTTGCTCTGAACCGAGGTCGGGTGTTCCGGAATTCAACACAATCTTGACTCGAGCCGGCGAAATTTAGATGCGGGTCGTCGCGATTTGTATACATTGGTTTCATTTACTGCGGTCCGACCCCATACATGGAGTGTTCATTAAATCGTAACAGTTTTATGGCAAATTGGATGCCCTTTCGGAATATACAACTTTGGCGGCTGTAAAATTATTTTTTCATGGAAAAAAATCATTTTAAAATTTTAAATTGAACATTTTTAGCATTTAATTATATTATACAGCTGGCAAAGTTATACCATCTTACAGAGCTACCATTCTTCTTTCTAAATCAGTGGTTTCTAATTGCGTATGTATTATGGGGTCGGACCGCCGCGCGATGCCGCAACGCGACCAAAAAATTTTAAAACCGGCTTAAATTTTTCGGCTCATTTAGAATACCTAATTATACAGTTTATTTATTAGGATACTTCTCGTTTTTTTTAAAAGGCGTTAAACTTGCTTAAAATTTATTTGAAACGGCTTATAAAAAATAGTTTTAATAAACATTGTAGGGGTACTTGATAGTACTTGAGAGAATCATTGAATGGCTGTTCAACTAGCGGACGATATTTTGAAAAAGCCCCCGCGGCAATGTTTAATTAGCAGCTTGGCATTAATTATACGAATTGGTGTTTGGGTGTCTGGTTGGTGGACCAACGCGTCGTTTTATCAATGGTGATCGTCTTGGGGCGAGCAGACGGTAATTATTCTGTTTAATTGTGGCGGGCTAATGACGACGCTTATCTTTGAATAAGACAGGGGCCAGACGGACTGATACACTTTTGGTAGATGTGTGTATGGGGGGGGGGGGGGGGGGGTAGAATAACCTGGGACGATAGGGCGGTGGAAGTGGACAAAGTAAAATAAATAAAATTAGCAGCAAACTATTCTTAATAATATATTTACATTAAAAAAGATACGATTTTTGACAGTAAAATGTTGCTGTGCGATAAAAAGATAGTTAAAAAAATTCATAAAAACTTTTTAATAACAAGCTTTTATGTAATGATGCACTAAAAAGTAGAAAATAAATTATAGACTACTATTTAAATAACTATAAAGAAAAGCGTGGGTCACTTTAGTATCTATTGGATACCTTTACTAATGTTAAGGAAGACACCCACGCTTCTTTATAGTTATTTAAATAGTAGTCTATAATTTATTTTCTACTTTTTAGTGCATCATTACATAAAAGCTTGTTATTAAAACGTTTTTTATGAATTTTTTTTTCAGTACTTTACATGTTTCATTTACAATAGAGTTACATGACTAAAAACCATTGCGCGCCTACTGAACATCACGTTCAGTAGGCGCGCAATGGTTTTTGAACGCAGCCATTACGTGATGGCGCAGCTATTGAAGGTGATGACGCGTGTGGTGTGGTTGGCTAGACATGCCTACTAATTCGGTCCAAATTTTAATTAATTCATAAAAAATTAATTAGGCATCCAATTAAGTCAAATTTAGTTTCAGATTGCATTGTCTTCATGTCTTGACCCACGTGCCAAGTGTGAATCGTATCGGTCAAGTAGAAGTTTCCGAATTTTCACTCCTGCGTTTCTATCTAGACAGACAGACTGTCGACAGAGGAAGTGAGTTAAATAAAAGCTAATGAAAACAAATGAGCGTGCATAAATAATGAGATGATCGCGTAGACATAATTAACGCAAAATTAACATAAAGATTGTGTCTTTGGTGTATTTATTGTAGCTAATGATCTGATTTTCCGTTTTTCTAATATCGACTAAACAAGGGTTTATTGGTAGCATGTCCTCCCGGATCAGAAGGGAAGATGAAGTAGAGTGCATCTGTTTCCGTCACCTCGGCATGCGAAGGGACAGTCGTCTTTGCTTCAAAACTGGGTGGGCTAGAAGCATAGATTCCAACTCGAGACTTTCTTCGGGCAAGTAATCGAGCACTAAGGTTTCAACTTTAATTAGGTTGATTTTTAATTGGCTAGCTGTGATTTTTTTTCATGCGAATTTTTTTTCATGTGACTCTTTACTTGTATTTATATGACCTTTTTCGTGTAACTTATTTTATGAGTTGTTTTTTTCTCGTTTGATTTTTTTTCATGTATTTTTATATGGCTTTTTTTCCTGCGACTTTACTCAAGTGACTTTTACTGTGACTTTTTTTTCACAACTATCATTAATCGGACTTAATTTAGTCATGATGTGACGAAAGCGGAGGTTGAGAAAATGGAACGTCTCATCTTGACATATAATAAAAATAAACCGGGAGTGATCTCCCCTAAACTTTCTCGAATATTCTTATATAACTTGGAGTATAGACATGATTTTTAATTACTTAAACTTTTAAAAATAGAATAGAATCTCATAGAAAAAAGAATTGCGCACCAAGCGAACGCCAAAACAAAATGTGCATAATAGTGCGCAATATTATTAGTACTTAATAAATTTACATGCGTTTTTTGAGAAATCTGAAATAGCGTAAATTAGTACTTCCGGTCAACGGAAATTACTCAAAATTTGACAGAAGGTAAAGAATTAGATCTTTTACTTACATGTGAAATTTCATTTATCTATCTGAAATAGTACTCAAGTTATAGGCTTTTGAAAAATTCAAAGTAGAAAAAGTACCACTTCCGGTTATCGGAAATCGCTCAAAAGTTGATACGGATCTACAATTTTGATAAAATACTTATATTTGAAATTTCATCAACCTAGCTGTAACGGTACTCAAGTTATCGTGTTTACACACAGACAGACACACACACACACACAGACAGACACACAGACATACGAACAAGATTGCAAAATTATGTTTTTCCGTATCAGTGAGGTGTAAAACGTCGAGATTTGTAAAAATCTCGATTTTTTTTTTGCACGATTACAAGACTTTCTCTATACTTCGTATATACGAGAAAGTAAAAACAAAAACTTTATAGCCACAAGCTTTTAAATGCACCGAAAATAAGAAAATAAAACTAATTTGCGATCTTTCATAATAGCTTTGGTCGCTCAGGAAATCTTTAATATATTTTGGAATTCAAAGCTTTTATGAGAGAAAACAAATTCGTTTAGTTTCTTATTTTTAGTGCATTTAAAAGCTTGTCGCTATAAAGATTTTTTTATATTTGTTTTATTTTCGACAATACAACTTTTAGTGAT
This sequence comes from Physella acuta, assembly GCF_028476545.2. Taxonomy (NCBI): domain Eukaryota; kingdom Metazoa; phylum Mollusca; class Gastropoda; family Physidae; genus Physella; species Physella acuta. The sequence goes on from NW_026734085.1 coordinate 17,797, forward strand.
TCATAATTTATGAAATTGACACGACTAAAAATATTTGCATTAAATCACCGTCAGTAGCTCGCGATACCTACAAGACGATGATCTGCTCCTTGAAAAACAGCCGCCCGTGACCGGTGAACGAAAAAAAAGTCACAGGAAAAAAACACAGAAAAAAAGTCACAGTTTTTGCTAGGAAAAAAAGTCACAGAAAAAAAGTCACAATGGAAAAATTTTATCGGAAAAAAAGTCACAGAAATAAAGTCAGAGAAAAAAAGTCACAAAAATATTTTTAGAAATATTTTGATTTATTTGTTAAGAATTGTAAAATTTTGTATGTTTATTATTGTGGGTTGTATTTTTTTATAGCATAAATTATTTATAGACGTTAAAAGCATTATAGTTTATAACAATTGTAAGTAAAAATACTCTAAGATAATTACACAACAATCTCAACTTTTGTTAGGTATTTAGTTAAATACGCGGTAGAAAAGTTAATTGTGTTTTGTATATGTTTTGCCGTGGGCTATTCTCTGGCAGGCCTCTCAGTAGGCATTGTCCGAACATATTTCGTGTTATTGACGTTTTGTTTCAATGACAGCCTTTTAACCTTGTCGGCTTTCTGTTTTGATCCTAAGTTTTGTTATGTAATGAGCGTGGCAAATGTAGGCAGTAAAGGTGGTTGAACTAATCATAACTATTGTTGCGATGAGTTGAGGGCGGCAAAGCAGATGAACTTACCATTTCACGGTAGTTTAATGTTGTTATTTAAAAAAAAAACACAATGAAAACCGTGGACTTTAGAGCATTTTATTAAATGCTGTTTATATTATGTTTAACATAATTACAATCTACATACTAAATATTTTTGGATGAATTATAAAAATTACTATGCGTATACAACATACACATTACATTACATTTAATTAATCCTAAGTTAATTTGCACTCTCTAAATATTTAATACATACAAGTATTAACAAATTCCATGCAAATATATATTTGTGACTCTTTTTCCTGTGACTTTTTTTCCTGTGACTTTTTTTCCTGTGACTTTTTTTCTGTGTTTTTTTTTCCTGTGTTTTTTTTTCCTGTGGCTTTTTTTCCTACAATCCCGTGACCATATTTTACAGACGACAGTAAGTTCTTAGTTTTTTTAGCTCCCTTTAGTCTCAAATCGTTTAAAAACGTTATTAGATCGGCCGGCTCTACGACTGTAAGCATTCCCGTGAACACTGCTCACCAGACTGTTAGGGTGGTCCCTTTTAGCTAGTAATCTCCCCTTCTGCTATTGAATATAGTATTCTACCGGGTTATTTAATTTTGTTGTCTCCTCTTAGAGCCGAAACCGTTTAATTAATTTTAATGACTAATTAAATATCTTAGTAAATTAAAATAAGATAGACTTGTATTGTCATCGAAGTGGAACGTATCTGGAAAGTTTGAACGAAATCGTTGCATTAGATGTGGGTCAAATTTGAGTTACAAGAATTGCCACAAACCCACAAACAAACAGACATTGCGACTAAATAAAAGCTTGTTTTTTTTTTTTTTACTGGATATTAGTTTTTTCGCATTTTTAAAGTTGTTTTTTAATCTTATAAAGATTAATCAATGTACAGTACCCGGCTTAATTATAAACAAAAATGAATGAACTGGTTCTAAAAGAAAGAAAACATGTATCAATAAGAAAACAGCGTAATATCATTTATAGAAACCCCATGAAGTAGAATGCAATAAAACACAAACGGCACTACCCGTTACACCGAAACACAAAGATCACTCGACAACTACCAAGTAATCTTTGGGTGTCTTTAAACTGCAGGTTTTACAGCTTAGCAAACATACGTTTTTTGTGTTGGTTACGTCAGCAATTGTTTGCGTATGTCAACACATTTTATGTGCAGGGACACCGTACACATATGTATAGACACAAGGTAACTTGGTTACTTGTAGTGATGATTCATAATGTATCATATCAGGAAGGTTAAAAAAAAATTAAAATAAAAAATAAAAATAGTAACATAATTAGTTCCGTCGCCAGTCAAATAAGTTGCGATACTAATTAATGAGTTATTTATTTATGATGCCATGTTTTTATTTTCCCCCACCCCTATCGTCACACTTCGTCACAACAAGAAATATACCTGCCACAAAATGTCATACCTCAGCAGAGGCGTAGCGAAGGGGGTCGATGGGTACATGTTTCTGGCGCCGACCCTACGGGCACAATTAAAAGCTCATTTTAGCTGCAGTTTTGAATTATAAACATAAAAAAATATATGGGGGGGGGGGGGGGGCGCCAAATTGAAAGTTTGTTCCCGAAGCCGGGAGGGTCGCTACGCCTCTGTACCTCAGCCTCACGCCCCTCAAAATGTCAAATTTTTAAAAAAATCGCGATCTTCCTAAAATATTCGAAAAGTTTGGTTGTAGAAATACAAGTCACACCCATGAATTTTCTACGAATTCATGCCTGCGAACGGAGATTTTTAAAAATATGAAATGATCAATTTGTTATTTTATGTAGGCCTATACATTTTGACAATTAAACTAAAGCACAAGCTCGTGTTTAATTAAGATGATTTGTTTTCCCCGACATTTTTTTCAGTAGTTCTGTGGGACACGATGAAAGCCAATGGCGCATCTAGACTCCATATGTTGCAAAGCGAGCGGAATATCAAGCCGTGAAAACGAAAGTCACGAGAATTTTTTCTAAAACCTGGTGCCATTTCCCAGATAAACATAAAAGTTTGTAAACAACACAAACCATTCGCACTGACACGAAAAGTTTAGCGTGTGAAATAAAGTTTTTTTTTTGTTCTATTTTACGTACACATTTTGAAATTTATTTCAATGGCGTATTACAGCTTACCCCCCGGGGCGCCCCCCACCCCAGAGGCAGCTAATATTTCTGTCAGATCACAAGTGCACGAACGTCATAACCCAAACACACACGTATCATAAGAACACGATAAACCTAACTCTAAAACGAAGAACCGATACACCATCATTAAGACGAGCGTAATGTAAATATGAGAGCTAATTGTCAAGCCCTTCACAGAACAAATTGTTTAAAAATTTATCTCAGAAACTTTTCTTATTATAAACACGCGAAAACATTTTAGTTAATTGCTAAAATTTTCTTTTTTTTTTAAACAAATTGAATATTTTCAGACTTGAAGCTTATGGAAGCAGATGAAGTTGATTTCATCAGTTTTTTTTTTCTGACTCAGTAAATGAAGAGATAGTATTTTCACACGATGTTCAGCCAATCTTATGTTCAGTCCCGACTCATGCTCGGTACCCACCAGAGCTGGGTGAGCTCAGTGTGGTTGTTTCATGCCCGTGAGCCGCATTCGAGACAAGCGGACCAGTAATCGTGCGCTGTACTATTCGACCACGCCGTCAAAAATATTGCACAATATTCATTAAAAATAAATTAGGAAAGTAAGTAGTAGGGAGGTGCGTGTGTGGAGGGGGGGGGTGTGGAGGTGGGGGTGGGGGTGTACTTTCAAGATTTTTCAGATCGAGAATATTTTGTGTAGCATTGCTACCTTAACCGTGGCATAAACTTAAAACGAAATGGACAATCGAAGAAAAAAAATGTGATCCAGTTTTGTCGGTTCCCAGAGAAATGCGCAATCGGAAAACTGCGCAACGGAAAAATGCGCATTCGGAAAACTGAGCAATGCGAAACTGCGCAATCGGAAAACTGAGCAATGGGAAATACAAATTTAATTATACTAATACACTTTAATTGTGTAATATTTCGTGAAAATATGTTTTATTATGCTACAATGTACATGTAGTCACTCTTTGTTAGTGTTTATAAATGCTCCATTAAAAACAAAAACAACCTCCGCGCTTCTTTTGTGCGCAGTTTACGTTGCGTAGTTTTTCGTTGCGCCGTCTTCCGTTGCGCAGATTTACGTTGCGCAGTATTAAGCTGCGCATCTTTCCGGTCACCGGTGTGTCGGCAGCCATCAATGAAACCAGACCTGCACAGCAGTCCCCGCCCGACGTTTTGATGTGAGCATCTCGTCACGGTCCACTGATCGCGCTCACGACACGTGCATGGCGGGACAATAGTACTCACCGATGGAGGGGAATTAATGGGGCATTTGACAGGAACAGCGGCCCACACCTTGGGTGGAACATTTGTCAGGAACAGCGGCCCACACCTTGGGTGGAACATCTGATGGGAACAGCGGCCCACACCTGGGGTGGAACATTTGTCAGGAACAGCGGCCCACACCTGGGGTGGAAGATTTGTCAGGAACAGCGGCCCACATTTTGTGTGGAACATCTGATAGGAACAGCGGCCCACATTTTGTGTGAAACATTTGTCAGGAACAGCGGCCCACATTTTATGTGGGGCATTTGACAGGAGCAGCGGCCCACACCTTGGGTGGAACATTTGTCAGGAACAGCGGCCACATTTTGTGTGGGACATTTGGACGGGAACAGCGGCCCACATTGTATTTGAGCATACGCTCATATGTTTTATGATAAAGCTGAAAAAAAGGGACCTATAGAACAAAATAATGGCCAATCACAGGTCTGTCTTACATATGTCATACGTCTGTGTAACATATACAGTCTCTATAAGATGCCAAAGTTAAAAAAAAATTTCAAGTTTGATGCACTTGTACATTTCTTTTTAATTTAACTACTAAAATAACAATTTTCCACATTTCAACCTTAATTACGATTTTTCTGATTTTTTTTTTTATATGGCCACCTAGAAGGCGAAAAGTACGAAAAAAGTTTCCAATCCATACCTACAATAATAATTGTGTTCTCCAGACAAAAAAAAAAGCCGACAAAGTAAAAGGGCCGACAATGTAAAACGCCAACTAATTAATAATACTATAATTAATAATACTAATAGCTGACGGACAAGACCAACAAAGACGTTATCCACGTTATTGTTGGTCTTTTTCATGTTGAGAGTTGCACAACCTTGCGACTCCGTGTGGGATGCTCCATAAAAAAAAGTTTGCACAACCTTGCAATTCCGTAAATATAACTATGGGATGCGTTGTAAAAAAAAAGTGGAAAGAAGCCCATTTATGCATTTCAGAATTAATAAGAGCTTATTATGATAGCCGGACTCCATCCCGCCTTAGAATTTTTTTGAAAAAAAAAACCCAGATAATTTGCATTGCAGCTTCAAATTTTGTAAAAAGTTGAATTTTCAAAAATTAGTTTAAAATTCATCCCGTCGCCCGAGGCGAACTATCAATTTTCCTTTAATATATTCACGTTGGTAAAATCAAATTTAAACTGCTTATATTTCAGAATATATCAAAACTTTTTTCACGACAACTTTTTGGAATAGCTACTGGTAAGAATTTTAAAAGGTCTAAAAAAAATCGTACCCTTTTAGTATTCAAAAGTTTCAAAATTTGCACATTATTTACCATAAACTTTATTTCTTTAAAAGCCATCATAATTTACTTTTGACAAAAGGTGTATTATTGCACGAAGAACAATTGCTAAAAATATGGTGGGCATTGTTTAATAAATAAACAAGTTAATTAAAAAGTCTAGTGACAATTTTAGCGCAATTTCCTTATGTTATCTAAAAATAGCTCTGTCGAAGCGTAATTGAAGAGCATGGTTAGTAAAATCATTGGTTAGTTATTAAAGCGTTTTTTTTTAATTTTTTTTTTCAGTATTTTACATGTTTTATTTACAATAGAGTTACATGACTAAAAACCATTGCGCGCCTAGCTACTGAACGTGATGACGCAGCCGTTGAACGTGATGGCGCAGCTATTGAACGTGATGACGCGTGTGGTGTGGTTGGAAAAAATGCCTACTAATTCGGTCCAAATTTTAATTAATTCAAAAAAAAAATTGTGACCGAACGAAAGGATATTTTTGAAAACTTTCTTCGGCAATATTGTTCTAAATTATGGCAGGAATCGATTGGTACATGTTTGAAGTCGCTAAGTGGTCAGGTTGCCGAGATATGGGCCAAAAACTGAATTTTTTTCGAGGTTTTTTGGCTTTTCCGGGAAATACATGAAAGAAACCCGGATTTTTTATGGCCTATGCTCATTCTCGTAACTTGCTTAACATAATTGCTTTTGGAACTAGTCATCGATATTGCTTCGTTGAGGAGGAGATACGACTTAAAGCCCGGACACACATTCATCCATACATTCATCCATTCATTCATCCATCCATTCCCAGAAATGACGAGTTAATAAACGCAATTCTCCAGAATGGAAATTGCGCTAAAAAGTAGTAGGCTTTTTTTTAGTGTTAAAAAAAAAACTGCGAACTGAGAAAAGCAGCAAAAAGTGACGAAAAATAGGTCACGAAAATGATTGTAGGAAAAAAGTCACAGGAAAAAAAAAAAAACACAGGGAAAAAAAAAACAGAAAAAAAGTCACAGGAAAAAAAGTCACAGGAAAAAAAGTCACAAATATATATTTGCATGATATTTGTTAATACTTTTATGTATTAAATATTTAGAGAGTGCAAATTAACTTAGGATTAATTAAATGTAATATAATGTGTGTAGGCTGTATACGCATTGGAATTTTTATAATTCATCTATAAATATTTATTATGAAGTATGTAGATTGTAATTATTTTAAACTTAAGATTAGTAGCATTTAATAGAATGCTGCAATGTAACGTTTTTCATCGTGTTTTTTTAATACCAATATTAAATTACCGTGAAATGGTAAGTTCATCTGACTTGCTGCCCTCAACTCATGGCAACAATAGTTATGTTTAGTTCAACCACCTTTACTGCCCACATTTATCACGCCCATTACATAACAAAACTTAGGATCAAAACAGAAAGCCGACAAGGTTCAAAGGCTGTCATTGACGCATAACGTCAACAACACAAAATATGTTCGGACAATGCCTACTGAGGAGAGGCCGACCAGAGAATAGCCTACGGCAAAATGTGCCTAAATTTCTATTATAATTAACTTTTCTACCGCGTATTTAACTAAATACGTAACAAAAGTTGAGATTGTTGTGTTAATTATCTTAGAGTATTTTTACTTACAATTGTTATAAATCATAATGCTTTTAACGTCTATAAATAATTTATGCTATAAAAAAATACAACCCACAACAATAAACATACAACATTTTACAATTCTTAACAAATTAATAAAAAGATTTCTAAAAAGATTTTTGTGACTTTTTTTCTGTGACTTTATTTCTGTGACTTTTTTCCGATAAAATTTTTCCACTGTGACTTTTTTTTCTGTGACTTTTTTTCCTAGCAAAAACTGTGACTTTTTTTCTGTGTTTTTTTTTCCTGTGACTTTTTTTCCGTTCACCACGAAAATACCATATCTGTGTAAATTGTAAAGCCGATTGTAAGCTTTGGGTGTTTCCGAGATGATGGAAATTAAGATTATCAAATACAAGAGAAACCCAGCTTTCCAATGATGCCAAATACAATATGATGTGGGATATACAACTTTTCGTAGACAGCTTGTTAGATTGGGAAAGAAAATATTATTTTTAATTAATAAGGTCATAAAAGTGGCATTTTAAACACATACTTTTTTCTCATTAAAGTTATTATTTTCTTAATACAAAAATGGACAAAATATCCAAAAGTGTAAGAAACCCATTATAACGAAAAACCAGGAATTTGTTGATTTTTTTTTAATGAGCATATCCCCTTAATGTAAGCCATTGCACATAAGCTGCATGTCATCAATTGTATGCAGCATATTGTGCATAATTTACTGCATGCAACCTATTGTGTGTGACGAGGATGACTGCTGCGCTTGTGCGTCACGCCTCAATGCGTTTCTTGTCGTTATCTCCCAGTGCCTCTGTGGAATCCATTTGATGAGCTGGGGAAAAAAAAAGTCACGGGAAAAAAAGTCACAGATGAACAATTACTGGTTTTGTTAGGGGGGAAAAGGGAATAGGAAGGAGAATTTTTTAATGTGGGACGTGATTGTTCAGTACAATTTTATTAAAATGTGATACGCGGCCGCAAAAAAATAGTTTTGAACTCTCGCGCAGTCGCTTATTAAATTAAAGTATATTCTAGTATACGACTTTAAGAACACCGTGCACACAAAATGCACGTTGCACACTAGCTTTTTGCCCTTAGATGAAACGTAGATTCCAATACATGTATCTGTCAATCAGTAAATCGTATTCATATGGGTTACTCGTGGTTGTTCGTACGGATGAAGTAAAACGCTGATAAAATAAACCTTAAACTTTTAACCAAACCTTTAATTTACGTGACGTTTTCCAGATGCCCGGATGTAAGGGCCACTACTGTAGGTCACGCTCAAGGTCATTCAATGGGTGGGGTTGACTCTTGGACGGTCGGCTGAATACAAAAGTGAGTACCGGACTGCCGGCTGCATACCGGCTGAATACAACAGTAAGTACTGGAATGCCGGCTGCATACCGGCTGAATACAACACAGTAAGTACCGGACTGCCGGCTGAATACCGGCTGAATACAACAGTAAGTTCTGTTCAGCTCTTGAGTGCAGGCAAGTGATTTACCAACACAGACAAGTGCCTGAATGGATGGCCCACATCCCACACTGACCAATACGATGGCCCGCGGCCCACGCTGATCACGTTGTGACTTTTTTCTGTGACTTTTGTTCCTAGCAAAAACTGTGACTTTTTTTTCTGTGTTTTTTTTCCTGTGACTTTTTTTCCGTTCACCAATGGTCCACGCCACACACTGAACACGTTGTTGGCCCACAAGATACACACTGATTCCATCCGACGGCTCACAGACCACAACTAACTTGTTCAATGGCTCACAAAGACCCGATGGCCCATAGCCCACAAGTATCTGACTTGATGGCTCATAGCCCTAAACTTTCTTACTCTATGACCCACAACTACTGACTCGACGACGAACATCAGACATTTATTTGACTCTATGGCCCACAGCCCTCGACTGTCTGACTCTATGGCCCACAGTTGTCAGACTCGATGACCCACAGCTCACATTTATGACTCTATGGCATAAGCCCTCAACTTTCTAACTCTATGGCCCTCAACCCTGTCGATGGCCCCCCAGCCCTCAACTGTCGATGGCCCCCAGCCCTCTAATGTCAATGGCCCACCACTGACCACTCGGTCGCACAAAGAAACGTGCTGGTCACGCCGCCCCGAGGCGCGCGTGTTCAACGAAATCATTAAATCACGTGATAACCGTGTCACACGGACCCGAGACAAGATTAACGAGTGACGCCCATGACGCAATAGCGTCGTTAATTTCCCCCTCCCCCAACCCCCCACCCCTCTCGACTTCCTTCTTCCTTCTTCGCATCCTCTAGTCAAGATACTATGAAGTGGATGAATAGCGCGTCCCCCCCCCCCTCCTCCATATTAACCCCGCCCGCCCCTCACCGCACACAACCAACACCTGCAAAGGCGGACACGCCGAGCCGCTGTGACGTCATGTTATTTCTCGAGACCCCAGACGAGATGACACCTACCAGACCCGCGGGCGATTTCCAACAATACCGGCTCGTCCGGTCAGTGATTTAACCGGCAATTACCGGCCGTTTTCCTTCACCTTGATGTCTGGCGAGTAAATTGCCGTCTGGGAGTCAAACGACGACCGGCTTGAACAGTAGTAGCTCAAGGCAGAGGTTTGGTTTTAACGGGGAAATAATTTCACACGAGAAGAAAATGTTGAAAAAGTTAAAACCATCTTTGTGCTGGCTCCTACCTAACCTTGAAACCGACTCAACCGATACAAATCTTTGGTTGTGTTTACACGTTAATTGTATGCGGTTCGTTTCCGGCATGATTCTCTTGATTTCAAAACCTGGGTTTTAAATTTGATTCTTCTACATTTTATTTTTCAGATAAGAAACTATCTCCGTGTTGTTGAGGGTTGGAAAAGACCACACCCCGGTTTATTTCATGTTAAAAAAAAACACATTAAATTTGGTGTGGTGAAGATGGATTAACTGTAATTTACGGTTTAAGTTTGTAATTTAGACAATTTTACGACTGGACACTTTAAACGTTAAAGGGCGACAACTGGCGCGGGTTGTTTTATTTTTAGCGGACGTAAAAAAGTCTGGCCAATTCAGGCGTGGGCCAGTCGCCTTTGTTAAAATCTTGTCCCAAATTACTTTCCAGTGGCTTCAAAATATGGTCTTCAAAAGTTTCCCAATTTTAAAAGGTATCATTTTTAAGGTAGACGACACATGTGTTTCGACGCAATATATCTTCTCTGAGAAAATAAAAGGCAACTTTTAAAATATACTAAATTCAGTGTTTCTTCCAGACTTTTTTCTCCGGGGTGCACTTGAAATTATGGGCCGGGGGGGGGGGGGGGGGGGGGCGGACACTGTCAAAAGTATATATTTTCTATTTCTAAATAGATTCCATTTCGAACGGGGGGAGGGGGGGGGGGGGGGGCGGTAGGTTTTCTTCAGCGCCCGCCCCCCCCCCACCCCCCTAAGAGATGCCTGGAAGAAACTGACTAAATTGGCTTTCCAAGAATCTTTACTATACAAAACATTAGGAAATGTTAAGGACTTTAATATATATATTTATATATATATATATATCAGGGGCGTAGCGAGGGGGGGGCGGGGGGTGCGGACCGCACCGGGTGACACCATTTAGGGGGGTGACACCAAGGCAAAAAATAGCAAAATATATAGAGAAAAACTCGAAAATCGAAAGTTTGAGGGGGGGGGGGGTGCAAATCGAAAACTTGACGGGGGGGGGGTGCAAATCGAAAACTCGAGGGGGGGGGGTGCAAATCGAAAACTCGAGGGGGGGGGTGCAAATCGAAAGTTTGAAAGTTTGTCCCTGGGTGGGTTCTCTATGCCTCTGGGGGGGGTGACACCATTAAGTGCCGCACCGGGTGACACCCGACCTCGCTACGCCACTGATATATATATATATATATATATACATATATATATATACATAAAATGTAGGCTATTTTTGATTTATGATAAAAATAACTACGGTATTAAATTGAATGCCTAACAAAAACTTAAACGATTTTTAAAAACTTATTTTAATTACCTAACGAATCAAGGACACGATTAGTTTTTGTTCTAACTGTGGCGATACACGTTGAACATTTTTTAAATAATTGGTTGGTGATTTGGACGGCTTAGCTAACGGACCGTAGCGTGAGATTATTGATCACCTGAAACACAACACGTGGGGTCGGGGGGGTCAGGTGACGTTCATTGAGGCCGCGTCCACAGCCAGGGCCGGGGCATGTCACCTGCAGTAGCGGTGTGTCATTCTGTGACACCTGCATGCGTTACGTCATCGACGTGGCACCTGTGTGTGCTCTCGAGCGTGTAATGGCACCGTGGACGTTGCTGATTTATTTCGGTGCACGGACAAGACGGAGGTACATAATTTGTTCTTGTACAATATGGGCATGATCTAATTATAACATTCGATAACAATATCTCCACGTTGTCACCAGATCGCGGACCTCCTAGGAGAGAGGATTTTTTTTGTAATAACATTAGTCCCAGATATCACCAGGTACCCATTTTAGCTGAGCGAGCTCATGGCACCATACAGCTTCGTTGGAATGGTCCCAGCGTGTGTTTGCAGTCATCACCTCACCACCTCATGAGACTAATCCAGTTCGTCACAGTAGTCACAGTCCTCTCCCCCCCCCCCCCCCCATCCACTCGCCTTTCTCGTTGGAGCTAATATCTGACCTATAAGGTATGCACCATTGTGTCCATTAAGTGTGAGCCGTATATCGAAACGTGGAACGTGCTTTGTGAGAAATGTGTAAATTTCATGTGTATTATTTTATTTACGCGGTAAAGTTTATCCTTGTAGTAAGTCAAGACAAAGCTTGTGAAAAAATGCTCCCCCAAAGGACTACAACCAAACATGAAAAAAATACCATCATCCGATGATCCAAGGGACGTCAGCCGTGGTGGCTCCGTACTGACTAGGGGAGGTAACCAGTTCACACATTGCTAGTAAATCTGAAGAAAATCGAATCATCTGTATGGGGCAGATTATTTTGAACACCCCCCCCCCTACATCAAACTGGAACAGAACAGCACCATAATCTTTATTTTAAGTAAAATCCTACCTTAAAAGCTCCTTTGTATTGTGGTAAAGGAATCAATTACACTCATTTTTATACTTTTGTATCGAATAATAAGCCGTTGAAAAGCAGTTTAGGAATTATTTTTATCAATTAAAATATTTTCAAAACTTTCTCAACCTCGCCTTGAAGTTAAACGGATTGGCCAGGGAGAGTAAAGCACTAAAAGACAGAGCAATTGTTTTCCATGATAAAAATACACAATAGTGATCTATGGTGTATAGCGAAGTATTGTATTTATATTAAATAATATAACATCCCCGATCACCACAAACACCCTCACTCTACTAGTCCAAATTAAAAATAAAAGTATTTGCAAAATTACTATTATAATACTCGTAATTATTTCTTAGATAATTTCTAGCATAAATAAAACCGGAAGTAATGTTGTACTTAATACACAAAATGTTATACAATATACAATTTTGGTTTTAAAATATCCTTTCTGGCAACAAAAATTTTGAACCATTTGGAACCAGCTTTTCAATTTCAAGCCTAATTTGGACGATCACGATATTTTAATAATAATTAGTTTATACCGAATAAGAGCGAAATGTAAACATTTCAGCCAATTAAATAAACCGAATGAGAACACAAGTAGTTTTAGTAGAGCTTAGACTTAGATCTGTTTAGGATTGTAATGATGTTGGCCTTATTCTGTTGGGGGAGGGGTCGGTCGAGTGGGTCATGGTGAGACAAATGATGTCACGATCTAAGGGGGGGGGGTCGAGTGGGTCATGAGGGGTAAGTGCCAGTAAAAGGGGTTGTATAATAAGACAGGAATTAATTATAGGAACCTATATTACTTTTTATATTTATTAAGCCAAATGATAAAAGC
>NW_026734086.1:5000-7500 GCF_028476545.2 Physella acuta
AATTTAAAATGAATTAAAAATTTTCATCAGACCGGAAGTAGGCATAACCTAGGCGCCATGTTTCCGTCGTACAAGTTTTCACCGTTGCAGTCACCGTTTCAATCGCTCTTCGTGTGGACGTGTATTATTTCTAGTCATGTGTTGTGTAGATGATTCGCTTAAGGTAGGTGTTCGGACTTATTTCTTTAATATTAATTAAACCGTATTTGCCTTGTCGGCCTTAAAATAAAGCTATTTTTTTTTCATCGCAATCGAAGTGTTAGATCTAGAATCTAGTTCCCGCCTCCGCTTCGCTAATTCGACTTAATGTAACTATGACACAACTATTAAATCTAGAGTCTCTATTTTAATTAAATAATTAGGAATTCTATCTCTAGATGATATCTAATCTATTCCCACACGTGTGTGCAAGTAGGATTTAACGTCAGAACAGGTGTGGTGGTCTAGGCGTCGCTATTTTTGACGGTAGGAATTTTTTTTTTAAATTCGTAAAATTTTATATAGACTTTATATAGCAATTTACTAAGACCGACCCTAACGCCCAGTAAATATTTAATTACCACATTGTTATGGACACGGTGTATTAGGTAGGGCCGAGGGCTATCCATAGGTACCAATTTTTAAATTTTGTGACAATTAGGAGCCGAGTTATAAAATAAATTTAAAATACTGGTTCTGGTCTTAGACTTTATATAGCAATTTACTAAGACCGACCTTAATACCCATTAATTATTTAATTAGCGCATAGTTATGGACATCCTGTATTAGGTTGGGCCCAGGGCTATCCGTAGGTACCAAGTTTATAATTTTGTGACGATTATTAGTCGAGTTATAAAATAAATAAAAAAAACTGGTTCTGGTTTGCACTACATTTCTTTCTTCTTTAACGGCGGACTCCCGGTCCAGCCCCATGGGTTACCCGTGAGCCGGGGCCTCGTTAGCCTGGACGGCTCCGATGTGACCGCGGATTGTTGTGGCCCGCCTCAGCCCGAGTCGAGATCACCCTTCCGATCGAAGGTGGACGCCATAGGGCGCCCGGGATAGCCCGGGGCGCTGTTCGTCACCCGAGCGCAGGGGCGCCGGGAGACGCCCCCGGTGAAGTTTGGCGGGTGATTCTGGTAGAGCTCCCCACCCCGATCGCAGGACACCCCTCGCCGCCCGCCCAGGTGTCGAGGTGGCCGCGGGGGAACTCGGGGCGTTTTGGCTCCCCCTTGTGCCGGAGCGGCGCCCTCGGTCCCAGAACGCCCCTGGCGGGTGATTCGCATGCCCCCTGGGGTGGGGAACGCGGGTGGGTGGTCGTAAAGCGTGTAACCGCAGTGGGGGCGGCCCCTTAGTCGGGGGCGCCAAAGTTGGCACCCCACCTGGGGCGCCCCCCGGAAGTGTGGCGCCCGCGCGAGTGAGCCCCGTAGATGCGCCCCGACACCCCCGCGCCGCCCCCCGGGTCGCGGCACCCCCGGCGCCCTCCGTGCGGGCTCCCCTCATGGGGCGGCACCCCGGTCCTCCCCGAGACTATGTACCCGATTTTTCGGTTTAACACTAGAGGTATGGGCAGAAATACGGCGGTTAAAACGGTCTGTATCTACTATTGTGGAGGTGAGTGTCGGTGAAGCCTCTATGTGACGCTAGGATCCGCGCTCCCTCGCAGCCAGCGACATGTGCCCGATCTGACCGTGCGTGGCTCAGTCTCCCGACTAGCTTCCCGGTAAAATGCGGGCTCGGCGCGCAGGTCGCGCCAGTGAAGGTAAAAGTACGTGTCCGTAGCGTGAAGCCAGCGGCGACGCGCAGTGCTAACGCAACCAAGCAGTATTGGTGGCTCGATAAAAGTCTCGCACTGGCCCAGCCCTCGGAACGGGCGACGGGTCTGCAAAACGCAGTCGGCTCGATGCAAATCGAGAGATTTCCCGGCGACGCCGTGTTTACGGTGAAGGGGGAAATGTGAGCGGTCCGATGTGAAAAAATCCGGGAATGCCGGGATCCGTTCTCTCGCTAGAGCGTTGTCTCCCGTCCCGCGATGTGTTGTGGAAAAACGTCTCGCAAACGATAGCTATCTGGTTGATCCTGCCAGTAGTCATATGCTTGTCTCAAAGATTAAGCCATGCATGTCTAAGTTCACACTGTCCCATGGTGAAACCGCGAATGGCTCATTAAATCAGTCGAGGTTCCTTAGATGACACGATCCTACTTGGATAACTGTGGCAATTCTAGAGCTAATACATGCAATCGAAGCTCCGACCTTTATCGGGAAGAGCGCTTTTATTAGTTCAAAACCAATCGGCGCGGCCTCGCAAGGGGTTGCGTCGTCCCATTTGGTGACTCTGGATAACTTTGTGCTGATCGCATGGCCTCGCGCCGGCGACGCATCTTTCAAATGTCTGCCCTATCAAATGTCGATGGTACGTGATATGCCTACCATGTTTGTAACGGGTAACGGGGAATCAGGGTTCGATTCCGGAGAGGGAGCATGAGAAACGGCTACCACATCCAAGGAAGGCAGCAGGCG
>NW_026734086.1:15000-17500 GCF_028476545.2 Physella acuta
ACTTAAAAATATTATATAATATCCTCTATTGATTAAATAGTGAAAAATAAGCTTCAATGTAGCTTAATCTAGTACAAAATCTAAAAGTTGTGATAAATTAAATTGAAATTAAACACGATAGACTTAAATCTAGAGTTAAGGAATAAAACCGACCCGCGAACCAGCTACTAAATGGTTCGATAAGACTTATCTCAAATACAATCGTTTTCTATCAGTGTTATGCCTTCAATCGATACTTTTTGATGAAATAAATACTTAAATGATTTAATGAATGCATATATACATGTAATTAATGAGTGAAAGTATGTATAAAGTATTAGATAAATTAATAATAAACCGACCCAGCTACTAAATGGTTCGATAAGACTTATCTCAAATACAATCGTTTTCTGTAATTGTTATGCCTTAAATTGATAATTTTTAGTTAAACAAATACTTAACTAATGAAATAAATACATAGATAAATGTATTTAATGAATTAAAGTATGTATAAAGTATTATATAAATTAATAATAAACCGAATCCGACCAAATTTAAATCTAAAACCACGATCGGCGGCGTAATGAAGTGTATCGTAAACCCGTTTTTTTTATAATTTAAAATGTAATGACAGAACTCCCAAAACAACAATACACATACATATTAGTACTATGGTGAATTGTAGTTGTATTAGGACCGTAATTATAGTTAATTAAGGAACCATTCATTGTCTTCGCTCTGTTATGTACGTCGTCGTTTAATCGACACGGCATATTTGGCTTGAATCTAGAAAAATTCAAACTCTAACCCTAAGGTAGACAGGCAGGGTAAATAAATGTGGGTGATCTCTCATAAAATTGTCTTCTAGGAATTATTTTTATATAGACTATCTTTTCTGTAGAGTTTAAGTGGACAAGCGCGGACGAAATAGAGCGCAAAATTTAAAATGAATTAAAAATTTTCATCAGACCGGAAGTAGGCATAACCTAGGCGCCATGTTTCCGTCGTACAAGTTTTCACCGTTGCAGTCACCGTTTCAATCGCTCTTCGTGTGGACGTGTATTATTTCTAGTCATGTGTTGTGTAGATGATTCGCTTAAGGTAGGTGTTCGGACTTATTTCTTTAATATTAATTAAACCGTATTTGCCTTGTCGGCCTTAAAATAAAGCTATTTTTTTTTCATCGCAATCGAAGTGTTAGATCTAGAATCTAGTTCCCGCCTCCGCTTCGCTAATTCGACTTAATGTAACTATGACACAACTATTAAATCTAGAGTCTCTATTTTAATTAAATAATTAGGAATTCTATCTCTAGATGATATCTAATCTATTCCCACACGTGTGTGCAAGTAGGATTTAACGTCAGAACAGGTGTGGTGGTCTAGGCGTCGCTATTTTTGACGGTAGGAATTTTTTTTTTAAATTCGTAAAATTTTATATAGACTTTATATAGCAATTTACTAAGACCGACCCTAACGCCCAGTAAATATTTAATTACCACATTGTTATGGACACGGTGTATTAGGTAGGGCCGAGGGCTATCCATAGGTACCAATTTTTAAATTTTGTGACAATTAGGAGCCGAGTTATAAAATAAATTTAAAATACTGGTTCTGGTCTTAGACTTTATATAGCAATTTACTAAGACCGACCTTAATACCCATTAATTATTTAATTAGCGCATAGTTATGGACATCCTGTATTAGGTTGGGCCCAGGGCTATCCGTAGGTACCAAGTTTATAATTTTGTGACGATTATTAGTCGAGTTATAAAATAAATAAAAAAAACTGGTTCTGGTTTGCACTACATTTCTTTCTTCTTTAACGGCGGACTCCCGGTCCAGCCCCATGGGTTACCCGTGAGCCGGGGCCTCGTTAGCCTGGACGGCTCCGATGTGACCGCGGATTGTTGTGGCCCGCCTCAGCCCGAGTCGAGATCACCCTTCCGATCGAAGGTGGACGCCATAGGGCGCCCGGGATAGCCCGGGGCGCTGTTCGTCACCCGAGCGCAGGGGCGCCGGGAGACGCCCCCGGTGAAGTTTGGCGGGTGATTCTGGTAGAGCTCCCCACCCCGATCGCAGGACACCCCTCGCCGCCCGCCCAGGTGTCGAGGTGGCCGCGGGGGAACTCGGGGCGTTTTGGCTCCCCCTTGTGCCGGAGCGGCGCCCTCGGTCCCAGAACGCCCCTGGCGGGTGATTCGCATGCCCCCTGGGGTGGGGAACGCGGGTGGGTGGTCGTAAAGCGTGTAACCGCAGTGGGGGCGGCCCCTTAGTCGGGGGCGCCAAAGTTGGCACCCCACCTGGGGCGCCCCCCGGAAGTGTGGCGCCCGCGCGAGTGAGCCCCGTAGATGCGCCCCGACACCCCCGCGCCGCCCCCCGGGTCGCGGCACCCCCGGCGCCCTCCGTGCGGGCTCCCCTCATGGGGCGGCACCCCGGTCCTCCCCGAGACTATGTACCCGATTTTTCGGTTTAACACTAGAGGTATGGGCAGAAATACGGCGGTTAAAACGGTCTGTATCTAC
>NW_026734086.1:25000-27500 GCF_028476545.2 Physella acuta
GTACTGTGGCCGCAAGTGATCGAGAGGTCGCCCGTTCCACCGAGGATGCGAAGCGGCGAGTCGTTAGTCTAACAGAGCTGGCGAATGACGGTGGTTGTTCTATGTTTAAATACATTAAAACTACATTTCACTTTGCGCTGAATGTACGTGGATATTAAAAACCCAATTGAAAAATTTGGTTGAGTTGTGAAAAATAAAAAAAAAAATAGATGAGCTGAAGTTTGATGGGTTGCCGATCAGACCGCCTCGACTTAGCGGCATTCCCGCGTAGAGTGATCGAGAGTTTTCCAGTCTCAAGCTCGCCCAGTGTAAAGACGCGGCATTGCCGTAGAGGCTAAGCTGCTAAGTAGAGACGGTGTTTGTACAACTATATTTCACTTTATATTCTTAACCAATGTATGTGTTGTAGAAAGCAGATTTTTCTCATCCCGCCGTTTACCTGAAACGAATAAAAATTTATTTTGTACAAAATTAAAAACATTAGTGTTTCCAATAAACTACATTTCACGTTTTCTAATTTAAACTTAAACGAATGACTGGTATCAAAATATAGGATCTATGTGAAAATAAAAACACGGTGTAAGAGTTTTCAAACCTCGGTAATGCCGTCTAAGACCAACTAGTCGACCGAAGGGACAGTAGTTTTCCGGTCGATAAGACATATCAGCCCGGTATCGCCAAAGTTAATTACGATCGGTCATAATAAACTAAATTTAAAATAAATAAATAACCCAAACGTGTGTATACATCATGTGGTACGTATTCAGTTCTATTCTAACTGGAATATATATTTTAAGAATCAATGAACTTAAGTTTTAAAACCAAACCGAAATCGCGCGAGTCGTCGTTGTAAAACTAGATTTAACAAACGGCTGCGTAATATTAGACTTAAAAATATTATATAATATCCTCTATTGATTAAATAGTGAAAAATAAGCTTCAATGTAGCTTAATCTAGTACAAAATCTAAAAGTTGTGATAAATTAAATTGAAATTAAACACGATAGACTTAAATCTAGAGTTAAGGAATAAAACCGACCCGCGAACCAGCTACTAAATGGTTCGATAAGACTTATCTCAAATACAATCGTTTTCTATCAGTGTTATGCCTTCAATCGATACTTTTTGATGAAATAAATACTTAAATGATTTAATGAATGCATATATACATGTAATTAATGAGTGAAAGTATGTATAAAGTATTAGATAAATTAATAATAAACCGACCCAGCTACTAAATGGTTCGATAAGAACTTATCTCAAATACAATCGTTTTCTGTAATTGTTATGCCTTAAATTGATAATTTTTAGTTAAACAAATACTTAACTAATGAAATAAATACATAGATAAATGTATTTAATGAATTAAAGTATGTATAAAGTATTATATAAATTAATAATAAACCGAATCCGACCAAATTTAAATCTAAAACCACGATCGGCGGCGTAATGAAGTGTATCGTAAACCCGTTTTTTTTATAATTTAAAATGTAATGACAGAACTCCCAAAACAACAATACACATACATATTAGTACTATGGTGAATTGTAGTTGTATTAGGACCGTAATTATAGTTAATTAAGGAACCATTCATTGTCTTCGCTCTGTTATGTACGTTCGTCGTTTAATCGACACGGCATATTTGGCTTGAATCTAGAAAAATTCAAACTCTAACCCTAAGGTAGACAGGCAGGGTAAATAAATGTGGGTGATCTCTCATAAAATTGTCTTCTAGGAATTATTTTTATATAGACTATCTTTTCTGTAGAGTTTAAGTGGACAAGCGCGGACGAAATAGAGCGCAAAATTTAAAATGAATTAAAAATTTTCATCAGACCGGAAGTAGGCATAACCTAGGCGCCATGTTTCCGTCGTACAAGTTTTCACCGTTGCAGTCACCGTTTCAATCGCTCTTCGTGTGGACGTGTATTATTTCTAGTCATGTGTTGTGTAGATGATTCGCTTAAGGTAGGTGTTCGGACTTATTTCTTTAATATTAATTAAACCGTATTTGCCCTTGTCGGCCTTAAAATAAAGCTATTTTTTTTTCAATCGCAATCGAAGTGTTAGATCTAGAATCTAGTTCCCCGCCTCCGCTTCGCTAATTCGACTTAATGTAACTATGACACAACTATTAAATCTAGAGTCTCTATTTTAATTAAATAATTAGGAATTCTATCTCTAGATGATATCTAATCTATTCCCACACGTGTGTGCAAGTAGGATTTAACGTCAGAACAGGTGTGGTGGTCTAGGCGTCGCTATTTTTGACGGTAGGAATTTTTTTTTTTAAATTCGTAAAATTTTATATAGACTTTATATAGCAATTTACTAAGACCGACCCTAACGCCCAGTAAATATTTAATTACCACATTGTTATGGACACGGTGTATTAGGTAGGGCCGAGGGCTATCCATAGGTACCAATTTTTAAATTTTGTGACAATTAGGAGCCGAGTTATAAAATAAATTTAAAATACTGGTTCTGGTCTTAGACTTTA
>NW_026734086.1:37500-38617 GCF_028476545.2 Physella acuta
CTATGGTGAATTGTAGTTGTATTAGGACCGTAATTATAGTTAATTAAGGAACCATTCATTGTCTTCGCTCTGTTATGTACGTCGTCGTTTAATCGACACGGCATATTTGGCTTGAATCTAGAAAAATTCAAACTCTAACCCTAAGGTAGACAGGCAGGGTAAATAAATGTGGGTGATCTCTCATAAAATTGTCTTCTAGGAATTATTTTTATATAGGACTATCTTTTCTGTAGAGTTTAAGTGGACAAGCGCGGACGAAATAGAGCGCAAAATTTAAAATGAATTAAAAATTTTCATCAGACCGGAAGTAGGCATAACCTAGGCGCCATGTTTCCGTCGTACAAGTTTTCACCGTTGCAGTCACCGTTTCAATCGCTCTTCGTGTGGACGTGTATTATTTCTAGTCATGTGTTGTGTAGATGATTCGCTTAAGGTAGGTGTTCGGACTTATTTCTTTAATATTAATTAAACCGTATTTGCCTTGTCGGCCTTAAAATAAAGCTATTTTTTTTTCATCGCAATCGAAGTGTTAGATCTAGAATCTAGTTCCCGCCTCCGCTTCGCTAATTCGACTTAATGTAACTATGACACAACTATTAAATCTAGAGTCTCTATTTTAATTAAATAATTAGGAATTCTATCTCTAGATGATATCTAATCTATTCCCACACGTGTGTGCAAGTAGGATTTAACGTCAGAACAGGTGTGGTGGTCTAGGCGTCGCTATTTTTGACGGTAGGAATTTTTTTTTTAAATTCGTAAAATTTTATATAGACTTTATATAGCAATTTACTAAGACCGACCCTAACGCCAGTAAATATTTAATTACCACATTGTTATGGACACGGTGTATTAGGTAGGGCCGAGGGGCTATCCATAGGTACCAATTTTTAAATTTTGTGACAATTAGGAGCCGAGTTATAAAATAAATTTAAAATACTGGTTCTGGTCTTAGACTTTATATAGCAATTTACTAAGACCGACCTTAATACCCATTAATTATTTAATTAGCGCATAGTTATGGACATCCTGTATTAGGTTGGGCCCAGGGCTATCCGTAGGTACCAAGTTTATAATTTTGTGACGATTATTAGTCGAGTTATAAAATAAATAAAAA
>NW_026734087.1:0-45004 GCF_028476545.2 Physella acuta
ATCCAGATATATTCACTTCAATCAAATACCTGGTCATAACACATTACCAAGATTTCCTCCCTACAACCTATTACCAGTTCCTGCCTCCACTTTTCAACATTTCCCATTACATTACAGACCAGATATTCTCCCACCATTTTGCCCAGCCACCACCAGACCAATCTACCAGCCACCAACCAACTTATATTCTAATGTCATGCCACCAACCAACTTATATTCAAATGTCATGCCACCCCCTGCAGCTTTTATACCTGACTTAAGGAATCTTCATTTACTACAGTCTGTTGCTTGCAATGCTCAACCATTGTATCCCCTAACAAGTTCTACTCCATCCAATCATATGCCACAATATACCAGGTCTATACAGGTTGATGAGCAATTAGATCTCACATCCATTGGTTTAGTCAAGCAAGAAATTAATGATTCTAACATTAATGAAGTCCAACATCAAATACCTGACCCATCAAACAATGGACATCAACAGTTTGACATTCATATCAACACATCGTATCACCAGCTGCTCAAGAAAGAAATTGCTGCAGACGAAGAAGCAACAATTTTATACGATGGCAGGCCTCAAGTTACAAAATCTGAGGAAGATGAAGATGATTTTATAATAGACGTGGTGACCTGCGACAACGAGGATCAGAAGATAACGAATGATACACCTGACCAGAAGATAACGGATGATATACGTGAACAGAAGATTATTAAGGATACAGCTGAGCAGAAGATAATTGAGGATACACCTGATCAGAAGATAAATAAACACAATGCTATCCGGCTGACCCCTGCATATGAAGTTCCTGTTGTTACCTACGAGAAAAATACAAGACCTATTCCTGAGATGATGACAGTTGAGCATGTTGCTACCAATAAGACACATGAAAGCCATGATGACAAGAATAAAGCTGATGAATATGTTGACAACACGATTATTGATGGTTATGTTGATCAAAAGGAAACTCAGTACCATACAGACAATATGGCCGTAATTATTCAAGCAAGAAAAAGAAAGGGAGAAGGTTCTAAAAACAAATGCTCAACTACAAAAAAAGCTAAGAAAGATAACTCAGCAAAAAGAGAGAAAGTGATGCCCTATGGTGACCATGAACTTCATAAACTAAACATACAATTTGATTCAACAAACAAAGAGAGATTTTGTGATGAAAAGGGAAATTACATTGTAAGTTGAATCTTTTCTCTAAATTATTGCTTAATTTTTTAAAAAAAAAAAAATTATTTTTATTTTTTTTTATAACTGCAGCGTAATCCTCTTTTTTTAAAAAATATTCTAAATAAATTAAAATATGTTTGTGTTGTTTATTTTCACCAGATTACAAAATTACCAGAAGATCAGGATTGAAAGCAGGAACTTAAAACTGCACTAAGTGATTTTTTTGCCAACAGTAATTTACCCAAAGTACCTGAACAACTGAAGGACAATCTTCAAATGTTTTGTTATTTCCCTCACATGAACCATTTACTCAGTGTAGGTTTATTTTCTAGATACATTCATTTATTGAAAACCTAACTTTTTTAAAGAATTTAAATCGCCAAATTTAATTTCTCTATACAGTGATTTATTGAAAACCTAACTTTTTAAAGAATTTAAATCGCCAAATTTAATTTCTCTATACAGTTATTTATTGAAAACCTAAATTTTTAAAGAATTTAAAGGGCCAAGTTTAACATTTGAAAACATAAAATATAACATCAACTTGTCTCTCTACAGCTTCACCAAGACGGTGTAGACATCCAGACTTTGAAGTTTTCCTCCAACGGTTTTAGTTTCCAGAACCCACAGCTGGCAGCTCTTGGAGAGGAAACATTTAATCATCTTTTAGACTCCATGTATCAAACTGATGGTAGGTTGTTGTAGACAATTTAAAAATTATTAAGAGCAAATGTATTAACAGAATAAAATTATATTGTAAAATCGAAAATAAATGATATTGCCTTAGTATATTTATTTTAATAACCGTTTACTTTCAGGTGAAGGAATCATGCACTGCTGTGTACCAAGAGCTGTTGATGACGGCGCCTTGTGTGGTCACGTGACCAACGAACGCGGTAAAATGAGACGTCACTGCAAGGTCCACTTCCCCCATAAGAAATGGGTGTGTTGCTTCTGTAGAGCCCAGATGTTCGACACAACAGACATGGACAGACACACAGCCTTACACACAGGTAGGAATGGGTTTCTTACAAATATTTGAAAACAATTTCAGTGATCTTATATTATAAAATATTATAAATAAGGCTTGTAGAAAATAGTTATTCAGATCTATAAGAAGTTATTGATTTTTTTTAAAACATAACGTAGAGAAACAAAATATTAATTCAATATATGGTTTATTTATTATTTTCTCTTGTCTCTGTTCCAGGTTTAAAGCCTTACACCTGTACCCAGTGTGGCACACAATATGCCCAGAAGATTTCTCTCGTCTCACACGTCAGGAGACACCACAGTTAAAAGTTACAAGACACCACAGTTAAAGGTGTCCAAACACCACAGATAAAGGTGTCCAAACACCACAGTTAAAGGTGTCCAAACACCACAGTTAAAGATGTTCAAACACCACAGTTAAAGGTGTCAAGACACCACAGTTAGAGGTGACCAGACACCATATCTAATCGTGGACAAATACCTGAGTCATTACAGAGTTGGATTTAAAAAAAATATTGTTCTATTGTTAAAGCTGTTAAAATGTTCCAGATTTTTGGCAGTGACATCTAATTAGCCTTCAACATGGTAACAGAATAATAATGAACTTTAATTTTGGACTTAATTTGACTCTTTAAAAGTAAATGTGCATACAAGTTTTAATTTTACATTTAGAATCCCATGAAAGTTACATTTTAGATGCTCTTTCAGTTTGATTTTTGTAAAACGGTTTCTATATTGTCTCCGACCCATGTGGTACTTTCTACAACTATGTATGGAAAATATTTTGCTTACAATTATGCCATAAATACAATGATGTTATTTTGATGTTGTTCTTAGAATACGTTTTTAACTCCAGTGCAAAGTATGGGGTTAATTTAATATAATAATCAAGTGATGAAAAGTTTACAATATATTGATGAATAAATAAATGTCATTGTGGTGATATTTTAAACATACTTAGTGATTATTATATTGTATATTGTAAAGATGCAACTGTGAAGTCATTTTTAAGGCTGTAATATATTTTTTATTTTTCTGAAGAAGTTACCAAATGGCTATTTGAATGAAACCCTTTTTTTTTTATAAATACGAATATTTTCTTATGTCACGTCTACACTTAGCAAATAAAAAAGTTAATACATTTTTCGAGATTTTGTCTTTATGATTAACACATGTCAAATGAATAGTTTACAATTTGGTGTGATTAAAATTATGGTTCCAATACTGAAATAAAAACAAAAATACCAATATTAATAACTGCAAAATATGCAAACATTTTCAAAAATCAATCAGTAAACCGTTTGAGTTAAAAAAACATTATTTTAATATTGGAATGGAAACGAAATTCCTTAAGCGTTAAGTATTTATGTGAACTTGATATGATTCACAATTTATTAGTGTTGAAGGGGATCGAGATTTATCTGCCAGCAGGTTTGAACTCGAGACTTGTTTCGAATTTATCAACCATGAGCTTTTTGCCGACTCAACCACGCCTCCAACACAATTAAGCGTTACGTGTCAACTGGTTAAGCGCCATTGAGGCCATTGACTCCGATTTCAGCCTGCTTTTCTTTTTGGGTTTGCTTCCATAGCCTTTGTACAACCAAGAACAAACTACAAGGCAGCAGTTGTTTAATTTTGGAGTTGTCTCTCCTAGAAGAGTGGATGTCCCCAGCTAACGAGCCTCATCTGCTCGAGGGTTCGAACTCGAGACTTATCGGTTTAGCAACCATGAGCTTTACCGACTCGACCACGCCCTGGCCACCTACAGCATGTTTATGTAACGTGAAAACCCGCCATTTGCTCGTGGTAAACATGGCACAAAAATGGTCGGAAGTCATGCACCCGGTCCGGACTATTAACAGTCTACCCCACCCATGACACCAGTCTACTCCACCCATGACACCAGTCTACCCCACCCATGACACCAGTCTATTCCAACCATGACACCAGTCTACCCCACCCATGACACCAGTCTACTCCACCCATGACACCAGTCTACTCCACCCACAACACCAGTCTACTCCACCCATGACACCAGTCTATTCCACCCATGACAGAAGTCCACCCCACCCATGACACCAGTCTACTCCACCCATGACACCAGTCGACTCCACCCATGACACCAGTCTACTCCACCCATGACAACAGTCTACTCCACCCATGACAGAAGTCTACCCCACCCATGACACCAGTCTACTCCACCCATGACACCAGTCTTCCCCACCCATGACACCACTCTACTACACCCATGACACCAGTCTACTCCACCCATAACACCAGTCTACTCCACCCATGACTCCAGTCTACTCCACCCATGACACCAGTCTACTCCACCCATGACACCAGTCTACTCCACCCATGACACCAGTCTACCCCACCCATAACACCAGTCTACTCAACCCATGACACCAGTCTACTCCACCCATGACACCAGTCTACTCCACCCATGACACCAATCTACTCCACCCATGACACCAGTCTACTCCACCTATGACACCTGTCTACTCCACCCATGACACCAATCTACTCCACCCATGACATCAGTCTACTCCACCCATAACACCAGTCTACTCCACCCATGACACCAATCTACTCCACCCATGACACCAGTCTACTCCACCCATGACACCATTCTACTCCTCCCATGACACCAGTCTACTCCACCCATGACACCAGTCTACTCCACCCATGACACCATTCTACTGCTCCCATGACACCAGTCTACTCCACCCATGACACCAGTCTACTCCACCCATGACACCAGTCTACTCCACCCATGACACCAGTCTACTCCACACATGACACCAGTCTACTCCACCCATGACACCAGTCTACTCCACCCATGACAGAAGTGTACCCCACCCATGACACCAGTCTACTCCATCCATGACAGAAGTCTACCCCACCCATGACACCAGTCTACTCCACCCATGACACCAGTCTACTCCACCCATGACACCAGTCTACTCCACCCATGACACCAGTCTACTCCACCCATGACACCAGTCTACTCCACCCATGACACCAGTCTACTCCACCCATGACACCAGTCTACTCCACCCATGATACTAGTCTACCCCATCTAGGTGAACTAAGAAGAATCTAAAATTAGATTAAAACAAAACGTTAGATTTCAACAAATATGACCTCACACAATAGAGAACATTAACAGTCAATAATGCAATTTTTAGAACAAGATTATGTCGCGAAAATAAAAATATAATTAGAAAAGTGCAAAGCCACGTTGACACTTGTAGATGTTAGAAAACAAAGCGTCACATGTCATTTAATGAAGTAGATTGTTCATTTAATGACGAAGATTGTTAGTAACTATAGATTAAAGGACAATACATGTTTTAAAAATTATTTGAATTGTCTCCCCGCCCACCGAGTATTATTTTTTTTTTTATTTATATTAATCCAATCGGGTTCTAACGTAACCAGATTAGTCGTCGTTAACTCCTGCATTAACTATTGGCTAATCTCCTCTACCCGTGTCAGTGTTGCTGGTGTTTTAATCTGCTAATGACCAGTGTGAAGGTGTGACCACATGATGACCACGTGATGACACTGATACTGTTGACCGTACATGATAACCCTGACTTAAACTACACTATAATGTCTCGATGAGGTGTGTTGGGTCATTAACACTATTATCTACCCCGAGGAAGAAAAAAAAAAGACCCAAATTATTATCGAATTGTAGACACTTTATAAAACTTAGGGGACGGCGTGGTCGAGTCGGTAAAGCTCATGGTTGCTAAACCGAAAAGTCTCGAGTTCGAACCCTCGGGCAGATGAGGCTCGTTAGCTGGGGACAGCCACTCTTCTAGGAGAGACAACTCCAAAATTAAACAACTGCTGCCTTGTAGTTTGTTCTTGGTTGGACAAAGGCTATGGAAGCAAATCCAAAAAGAAATTCAGGCTGAAATCGGAGTCAATGGCCTCAATGGCGCATAAGTAGTTGACACGTAATCCTTAATTGTGATATTAGCATAATCGACAAAGCTCATGGTTGATAAATTCGAAAACAAAAGTCTCAGATAAAAAGGCAGATAAGGCTCGATCCTTTGCAACACTAAAAATTAAGAACGAAGAAGAAGAAAATAAAACATAATACATCGGATTGAGTTCTCAGTTATTTATTTTTATTTGAAATGAAACTCGTTATAATTATCTTATGTGGGAAATGTCTACGTTGTATTTTCACTAAACAGTGATTTAGGAAGCTCTTCCCAGAACGGGAAGTTTGAAATATTAGCATGGATTTACAAAATAATATTTATGTAATAACGAAATAATATAAAATAGTAAGGGTTGACAGATCGTGGCATTTTTTAAATTAAGTTTTGACATCTTAAATTGTCCAGCTTTTCTGTTAAATACTAAACCAACTAAATATTGTTTATCGAGAATGAATACATACACTTTTTTTTAAACACCAGACAATGCATTTGTTTTACCTAAAATGATAGTCTTGGCTGGTATTTAAAGTGCATGAGGTGGAAAAAATATTACAATAATGTGTACTTATACAATCATGATTTTGTGTTGTTTTTTTTTCAAATTACCTTACTTTATTTAAATACTAAGTTATTCGAATGTTTCTGTCAATATCACTTGACAGCAACGCTGGTATTTTATATGAAAATCAACAAAGACAACGTTTTTATGTATACGTTGTATTTATGTAGCAATAAGTTTGTTACACTGTGTAACAACAAACTTATTACCCCCCTCCACCCATCCATACAAGTAGCTTAACTTATGTAAAAATAAACGATCTCTCGGTTACCATCAACTTAATTAAATCTTATCTCTGTTCTTTTCAACTGAGTTAGAAGAGATATTCTATTTCTCATTCACTTATGTCAGAATTTTACAGCCTCAGATTAATCTTTTCGTTCATAATATTTTGAGGCAGATTTATGCACATCAGATACAGATCAGCTAGTTTTTAACAATTATTTAGCGAAAGCTTATTCCAAGATTATAGTATTGTTTAAATTGTTAAATCACATATCTTGAAATCTACATGAAATAAGTATCAGTTGTTAGCTTTTTAAATGTATCACAAGCGTTTATTCACCGTTCAATGTAAGCAATCTATGTTTAGATATCTTATAATAAACAAATTAATGTCAATGGATCAATCATCAAATGAATTTATTATTTTTTATTCAAATTGGTTTATTTATCTATTAGTCGGATTTCGTATCTTTGAGTTGTCTCCCGTAGTTTGTTTGGAAAAATAAATATGGGAAGTAATTGGGAACTGCTCGTTTAAAACACCAAACCAAACTAATATATTTATTTTAGAGCCCCCAATATTAAAATAATATATATTTATTTTAGAGCCCCCAATATTAAAATAATATATATACATATAACATTATTGCCTGAAGATAAGTTAATAAAGATAGTTGGACGTTTTCTATGATGTGTGGATTGTTGTTTAGTTCTCCTAAAATAGATGGGATCCTGGCATGCCTTGTAATAACCATGTTATTAGTTGATACTTGCGATAAACATATAATTAATATGTTGCTTTATATGCATATAATACATTTTCTATTCTCTCTTACTCTACACAACTCATAATAATATTCGGTCTCTAGTCTGATTTCAAATGCTTTTTCGCACAGATATCAATCTCCGCTACTTCTCGCTTATCCGCGATTGATCCCTAAACGCTCCAATAATCCCCTTACTCGTTTCAGTGGTCAGCTGATCATCTCACA
Organism: Physella acuta; assembly: GCF_028476545.2. NCBI lineage: Eukaryota > Metazoa > Mollusca > Gastropoda > Physidae > Physella > Physella acuta. Next base: position 7,915 of record NW_026734087.1, read on the forward strand.
TAAATGGTCACATAGTTTTTCCTCTGAAAACTCTAACAATCTTCTAACGATATCTACATCCAACTCGCAACTGATATTTCAGTGGCCAGCTGATCATCTCACGTAAATGGTCAGTTCGTCACTGCATTATATTGGTTCTGCTTGACCAATGTCTAGTTGACCTACGCTACCTATCGCTTATCTATGACCAACATAACACTATTTCGTCATCGCAGTGCCACATACAGTATCTTTCTTGTACATGGATAGCTCAAGTGTGTTGGGTCCATGTTGTGTTTTAGTGTTGTTTAGATCTGCTACAATGAAGGTGTGGGTCGCAGGATCTGGTGCGGGCTGATTAGACTGTGGGTTGTGTGACCATAATAATTTGGTGGCCGTTGGTCTTGATGATGGTCCATCTTCATCTGATATTTTGATTGAGATTGTTAGTGACTTGGCTGTATCTGAAAAGTGTGGGGCTCATGATTTCATTTAGCAACGTGGACCGTAACCATAGAGGCTCCTCCCTACAGCTTTTGCCGTAGATGGATCATGAATTGACGCAACTTCATTGTTGTTGTTGATTATACTTATATATGACATTACTGTGTTGGCGTAATGTTAAAATCTAGTGCTAACTCAGGTCGTGTGTGACTCGAATAGTCTTATCGTAGATAGACTTGAGCTAATAGAATTATCGGGACATGTCACTTTAATCGAAGTCAAAAGTGCGGGAAGCGATGTTAAAAGACGTAAACAGCTGAACTATGAAAAACATTTTAATCAAACAAAGAAAAAAAAACAGTTCTATACAAATCATACAGTTAAACCGTTATGAAAACAATGTCTGCGATTTAAAAACGGGCTAAACTATAAGTAAGATGGCCGCATTTAATTCTAGTGCCATGATTGTGTGAGCACGAGCTTCATTTGTAGTATGTCTTTAACAATCCATGTCAGGTACACATGTAAACATAATAACATACACACACAGCACCCACAGCTAATCGTCACTTATTTACATGTTATTAAAATATTCATGCAGTAATTACTTCATACCTTAGTGGGGAAGTACGTGGGCACGCGTGCGTGAAATTGAATGTGTGTTTCGTCGTGAGGCCGTCAACTATAGAATTCACATTCTCTGATTTTTTTTTTTTACTTTACCATCACATTTAAAGTTTATAACCAAATGTAAACACGTAACCAAATCAAACATCGCTAACTGTTGATTTATTTCATACCAGCTGACCCGCGACAAAGCATACGCCTCGCCTTTATTTAGTTTTTTATTTCCTATTTTTCCTATTTTGTGAATTTGACACTACCAATGTTGCGACTGAAATTATTTTGCTTTAAAACACTATCAGTAGCTAGTGAAGGACGATTGTAAGCTAGACCATTCCAACTGACAGTTTAGTTCAGAAATCGATGGGTTCTTGGCATGCATTGTAATGACCAAGTTATTAGTTGTTACTTGCGATAAACATATAATTAATACATACGGGATGGTATGTGTAAAATGATACACACACTGTAAACCTATTTGTTTTTAATTTTGTATAGCCTGGCACAGTGGGTAAGATCAAACACAAGTCCATTTCAAAACATGTTATAATGTTGCTTTATATGCACAAAATAAATATTCGATTATCTCTTAACCTACTATACACCACCACTAATAATACCCTCTCTATGATGATTGCACATGCTTTCTTCACATAATAATGACTTTACATGGACGTTTTAATTACTTATTAAGGATTGCATTAACATAATCTCTACCATATTGAACTCATACACAACTTTATATTGAACCATATCTGATTTTCTCCCAACATAGCTACTATAGGCCTTTATCATATATAATTACATATTTTCTATTTAGTCTATTTTAATATGTCTAAATGTTAGTAACATTTCTAGCATCGAATTTCAAAACAAAATAGTGATTAAAGTAAGTTAAGTCTAATTTACGGTTAGTCTTGTTGAGCAATGTAAGCGTTATACTGTATGTTTTTTTTTCAATATTGTTCTGAAAGTTTTAGCAGGGGAAGTAATAACATACTTAATCAACAAAGCAAGTACACAAACTAAATTTGAAAACAAGAAGAATAAAACACACAGGTTTTACGTGTATAAACAAACAAAATAATTTAAAATGCATTAGAAATGTATATTTGAAGATAATTATAAACTGCTTTTGTTGTCTATTTAAAATATCTATTTCATTGAATATTTAACACTTTCACGATGTGTGTTACAAATTTTGAAGTTTTGAGATGAAGTCTAATTTAGTAATGTTCCGTGTTAAATCTTAATTTAGCGTCTAATTAATGCTTTCTGAATTTTTTAATTCCTTACTATCGACAAAACCACTTCCTCCCCCCCTCCCCCCCCCCCCGCCCTACTAGTTTTTTTTTTGGCATCTTCGAATTAATGTTCCATTTAGATCAGTTTCATAAAAACGTCAACATAAGTTATATAACATTTATTTGGAAATCCCAGACTGATCCTGAAAATACCCACAATAGGACTTGTACGTTCTCGTTTTATCTCACTTAAATTCAAGTCTCCTTATCCACGGAGACATAACAATTTTAGAACTAAATCAATTGTTGTAAACAGAATTCACATTGATAACAAAAAAAAAACATGGTGGCTATTTGTCACTAAGTCACGCTTAATGAATTGTAATTAAAGTGGTAATAATTGTTTACGTAGCCTAATGACCACGTGATGACCACGTAATGACAAACTCAATAACAGTAAAGATCTGGTACCACAATTGTTGCCGTTGGCGTCTTAAAGTAAACTTAAAATATATTGTTTTTTTTTAAGTTTGTATAAACTAAATATAGCGGCCGGCTAAATGACATAATATACACATTTTTTTTTAACCGATACAATAAATTAAAGCAACATTGCATTAATGTGCGTGCTGTTACACTTTTACTTTTGGAAACCATAAAAAAAAATAACAATAACAATTGCTAATGAAACGTGAGTTGTCGTTACGTAAACACTGATCTCCTGATTTTATAACGTTTGACTTTACATATTTGCCATGTAATCAATCAAATCGTATTTTAAACATATCTAGCAATAAAACGACAACTCAACTGTTTTATTTATTACTTAGTGAGTTTACATTGTGTCGACTTAGAAGAAATTGAGTAAGGGAATTGAAATGGATCAATTCATTGTTTCCCCTCGTGTTCTTTCCTGTTTTATTGAGACAAATTAGATCAGTTATCACATTGAAATATTTACTCACAGTAGTTTTCTGGACAATAATCAAGGAGGAGTATAATTAATATATACACATTACATTTTTTAAATTGCGAACTACTATTTGTTTTCTTAAAATATATCAGTACTTATTTAAAAAAAAAATTATTCATAGTTTAAACTAAATAAAAACACGTGTACATAGTATCGTTTAATTTGTGTTTGATGTTGCCGTTACATTGGTAGCAATGTGTTGTTAATTTGATATATGTTATAATAAGTTGTTATATACGTAATTAGTTATGATCTATTTTACTAATAATAATTGGCGTTCAAAATGACCGATGATTTAATTATGATACATTTCTTTTTTCCAAAAAATGAACGGGTCAATTAGTCCACTCAGGTCAGATGGGTTACCTGACTCCGTACATAACCCATAGAAGATAGTACACTTTGATCTTAGTCAAAATGTCGAGAAGAGAATCGGTGCAATATGTAACTCGACTACTCCGACCACTAATTTAAATGACAGTTTCAATAACTTGATTCATGAGTGTATCAACATAATACCTGCCATATTTAACACACGCTCAACTTTAAATTGAGCTACATTTGACCATATATTTTAGTAACAAATACGTATGTTACATTGTTACATAGTATATATATATATATTAATTTATGTTAAATGTATCATTATGATTCGATACATTGTCGCCCATATTTTTTGTATTTTTTTGTTTAATTTTTCCGATGCTGGTATTTACCAATATTTTTTTTCTTGTTTGGTTACTGTGCAAGGGAAGTAATTACATATTAAATAGACCATTTGGTAAACAAATAAAAAAATTATCAAAGAGACGTATTAATTTTTCCTAAAATTAGACATATATTCTACAACAAAGTTATTCAAAAACATACATAAAATAATAGATGTACATTTGTTTTATGTTTAAAATTTTTCTGTAATTGCAAAAAAGCCACAATAGCATTCAGTTTAACCCATTTGAAAAACAAGCGAGGATATCGTTCAATCTACATTGCAACCAAATTGTGCCGATGGGTACCTCCTTTTGGTGAAATATCCATTCTGTTGCATTTTCAGTTTCAGGTTGGTTTTTAATTTTTAATTTTTCTTTATATTTAGACGTTTTGTATTACATCTATGTTTATGTAAACCATCTTAAATGAATGAAAGCAGGCTACAAGTAAGAAAGAAATATTGCTATTGTAATATATTGTAATATATTGTATTACTATTTCGTTTTCATTTGATGTTCGAAATTATGTAAGAATTTGATGTTGATGTACTTGTTTTAAATTGCAAATAAAAGCATTTAAAAAAAAAAAAAAAAAAAAAAAAAAAAAAAAGGTGAAATATCCATACTGTTTTAAAAGAAAATACATATTGAGAACAGAAAACGTTCTTCAAATTACCAATAATAATGTACATTTCTATTCTTTTTTTGTTTGGTGATGTGTATTTTTTGCTTCACTATTAAAAGTAGAACCCATAATGTGTTGATTTGTATGCATATCAATTTTCGCTTACAAAAGAGTACCATACATATAATGGATCTTTTATACATGACGACATATGTGGAGAGGGGAGGGGAAAGAACAGGAAGGATTTATGATGATAGAGAGAAAAATATATCAAACGTTATTGCAGTAAAAACTATAAAATGAATTTTAATTTACAAAAGCATATTTGGTTTGTTTTTTTTTTTTACATTTTGAACATACAATTTGAAGAAAATAAAACATACCAACAAATATAGTGTTTCATTGCTTTGTTTTTAAAACAGTATTTACATAAGTAACGTTACTTTTGTCGCGCATGTTTAGGGACATCTGCTGTTTTGATTTTTTTTCTCTTGAATGTTTTATGTTTAATACAATAAAAACACTTAATTAATAGTGCGTAAATTAAATAACAATATTCTCAAACATAATTTTTCTTTGGTAACTGTCCCATCCCGACACCTTGAAGTGAACGACACAACTAACTTGTCGTTCGATTGAATTCTACAAACCAGAAATAAGAATTAACAAAGTTTACGCTAACTGAAAGACATGGTGTTGTTGTTTATCTTCCTGCATCATAGGGAGAGCCGTGTGTCAACAGAAGGGGGAAGTGATGAACGAACTCAATAGCGACTCACACATTTCACGTGCTACCTCTTGTAACATTTGATTCAGATAAGTTAGCCGAGGTTTATTGTTTATATGAAACAAACTAATATCATCAATGTATATTTTCCAAACAAACTAGCAAGAAGACCACCTGGATGTTCCAATGTAGCAGAACTGACAATTAAGTTAACCAAACATTACGCCATGTATGTAGGACGTCCGTATGCCCACCCAGCTCAGATGGGTACCTGACTAACGTTAGGAAAAACTGCGGCCACAGCTAAGACCTCCGTACAGAACCCGTGACATATAGACCATAATGATCTTAGCCAAAAGGCCGATAATTTAAATGGTGCGATCAATCACTCGACTTCTCAGACCAATGTGGTGATTGCTTTAAATGACAGTTTCAATAACTTGATTGAGGATTGTATCAACATATGGTCTTCCATATTGAACTCACACACAACTTTATATTGAGCTACATCTGACCCGCTCCCAAAGTAGCAGATGCATATTTTACATTGTTAGATATTTTCTATTTTAGTTCATTTTAAATGTGTATACTAGATTAGGCTTACTGCAGTGTACATGTTATTTTAGTTCACACAAACATTTAATTCCTATTTTGAAAGTTTGCAAGGGAAATAATGTGGTGTTTAATTGACAAATTGAGTACATTTAAGGCATTGGAAATAATTCAAATAAAAGAGACACAATGTTTTGTTTCTAAAAGCATACCAATCTTTAACATATTCTATTATTAATTGGAAAAAGGATAAAAACCTTAATATGTGTCCTTGCTTTCTATATAAAATGGCTATGCCATTATGGTTTAAACACAGTTGCGATATGTGTTACACATTTAGAAGACATTTGATGAAGTCTGATTGGTCGTTGCTATGTGTAAACCTCTGAATGTAGAATTATTTTAAAAACTTCACAACTGATAGAACCCTATTCGTGTAGCCATCATTGAATTTTTTTTCCTGTTTGAACGGTGCGATAAAAATTTTTAACACATCTGTTATAACATTTCTTCGGAAATCCCAGACTGACCCTAATTTAACCCACATTTATAGACCTACTTATATTTTTAACATCCTACTATACAATTATACCAAAGTTCTAGATTGCCAAAATAGAACCATTCACACACAAGTTAATTCATGTTGACCAACAATGCAATATCATAGGGAGGAAAATACACATTCACAATCACCTAATTAGAGATATTATTTAGTGTACAAACGATAAAAACACCCCAGCATGCATACTCATCTTAGAGCAGGAGAAAAATTTCCACCGAGTAGCGCACACATATCTTCACACAATTCTCAAAGAAAACAATTTGGATAAAGATCATATTTTACAAATCACACACCCACCTACTGATAGATCCTAAAATTAATTAGACAATGCCCCCCCCCCACCACCTCACATCCCTTTACATACACGCATTAGAACTCATCTTAGAAAGCATTAGGTACAATAAATGAATTAGAACAATAGACATACCAAACATATCGAACACAACAATTTTAGTCTACGCAGACGATACAGCTTTTACTCTCTAAACAAAAACAATCCATATCCTTAATATGCTCCTGTCACTACAATGTCAGTGGCTTCACACGCTGTGTCTGTGTCTTGTAAATCTAGTTAGATTATGTACATTTGCTTAAGCCAGTGGTTCCCAACCTTTTTCGAGTGGCGACCCCTTTTATAAAAAGTAAGTGACCCGCGACCCCCATAGAATTAAAAAGCCGAAATTAGTATGGAAATTAATAAGCAGTCGAATAAGATTTTCTAGTAGACTTTCAATATGAACTACTCTTGATAACTGTTATAATAGCCTGAGTAAAATTGCATACTATTCACTAAACCTTCGTGGTTAAGTTTTTAATTAAAAAAAAATTTGTTAGCGCCAACCTATGTCATTATAATTATCTTAATTTTGTTTTTAATCGAAGAATAGTGTTGAAAATATATTCTCGAAAAGTCAATCAATTTTACGTTTGGGTATGAATGGTGAATACTACACCAAAATTGTGTCTTCTATACAGCACCGTTATAATTCCTTGTAGCGAACATTTCATATTTTATATAAATGTTTTAATTAGAGTAACTATCTCCAGTTTTTCATCTTACTCGGAATCATTCTGCAAATCAAAGAATTCATCTTGTAATTCATCGGGAATGCTGGTAACGTCAAGGGAAGAAGAGATCTGGTAATGCGTCAATGCATATTCTTCTTTTTTCAGCTCAGAGAAATAGCGATGCAGTTCGTTTTCAAGAGATTCAAGATGCCCAGAAATCGCTTCTTTCAAAATTTTAATTATCTCACAATCAGATTCATCTACCACACCGCAGAGTTTCATAAATTTACAATATTTCCAAGATTTATTTTCTTTACCGATTTTGCAGCTTTGATACAAATGCCCCGAGATTATCATGGAAAGTTATAATATTCGATCATTTTCCCTGCACATGCTTTCTTCACATAATAATGACTTTACATGGACGTTTTAATTACTTATTAAGGATTGCATTAACATAATCTCTACCATATTGAACTCATACACAACTTTATATTGAACCATATCTGATTTTCTCCCAACATAGCTACTATAGGCCTTTATCATATATAATTACATATTTTCTATTTAGTCTATTTTAATATGTCTAAATGTTAGTAACATTTCTAGCATCGAATTTCAAAACAAAATAGTGATTAAAGTAAGTTAAGTCTAATTTACGGTTAGTCTTGTTGAGCAATGTAAGCGTTATACTGTATGTTTTTTTTTCAATATTGTTCTGAAAGTTTTAGCAGGGGAAGTAATAACATACTTAATCAACAAAGCAAGTACACAAACTAAATTTGAAAACAAGAAGAATAAAACACACAGGTTTTACGTGTATAAACAAACAAAATAATTTAAAATGCATTAGAAATGTATATTTGAAGATAATTATAAACTGCTTTTGTTGTCTATTTAAAATATCTATTTCATTGAATATTTAACACTTTCACGATGTGTGTTACAAATTTTGAAGTTTTGAGATGAAGTCTAATTTAGTAATGTTCCGTGTTAAATCTTAATTTAGCGTCTAATTAATGCTTTCTGAATTTTTTAATTCCTTACTATCGACAAAACCACTTCCTCCCCCCCTCCCCCCCCCCCCGCCCTACTAGTTTTTTTTTTGGCATCTTCGAATTAATGTTCCATTTAGATCAGTTTCATAAAAACGTCAACATAAGTTATATAACATTTATTTGGAAATCCCAGACTGATCCTGAAAATACCCACAATAGGACTTGTACGTTCTCGTTTTATCTCACTTAAATTCAAGTCTCCTTATCCACGGAGACATAACAATTTTAGAACTAAATCAATTGTTGTAAACAGAATTCACATTGATAACAAAAAAAAAACATGGTGGCTATTTGTCACTAAGTCACGCTTAATGAATTGTAATTAAAGTGGTAATAATTGTTTACGTAGCCTAATGACCACGTGATGACCACGTAATGACAAACTCAATAACAGTAAAGATCTGGTACCACAATTGTTGCCGTTGGCGTCTTAAAGTAAACTTAAAATATATTGTTTTTTTTTAAGTTTGTATAAACTAAATATAGCGGCCGGCTAAATGACATAATATACACATTTTTTTTTAACCGATACAATAAATTAAAGCAACATTGCATTAATGTGCGTGCTGTTACACTTTTACTTTTGGAAACCATAAAAAAAAATAACAATAACAATTGCTAATGAAACGTGAGTTGTCGTTACGTAAACACTGATCTCCTGATTTTATAACGTTTGACTTTACATATTTGCCATGTAATCAATCAAATCGTATTTTAAACATATCTAGCAATAAAACGACAACTCAACTGTTTTATTTATTACTTAGTGAGTTTACATTGTGTCGACTTAGAAGAAATTGAGTAAGGGAATTGAAATGGATCAATTCATTGTTTCCCCTCGTGTTCTTTCCTGTTTTATTGAGACAAATTAGATCAGTTATCACATTGAAATATTTACTCACAGTAGTTTTCTGGACAATAATCAAGGAGGAGTATAATTAATATATACACATTACATTTTTTAAATTGCGAACTACTATTTGTTTTCTTAAAATATATCAGTACTTATTTAAAAAAAAAATTATTCATAGTTTAAACTAAATAAAAACACGTGTACATAGTATCGTTTAATTTGTGTTTGATGTTGCCGTTACATTGGTAGCAATGTGTTGTTAATTTGATATATGTTATAATAAGTTGTTATATACGTAATTAGTTATGATCTATTTTACTAATAATAATTGGCGTTCAAAATGACCGATGATTTAATTATGATACATTTCTTTTTTCCAAAAAATGAACGGGTCAATTAGTCCACTCAGGTCAGATGGGTTACCTGACTCCGTACATAACCCATAGAAGATAGTACACTTTGATCTTAGTCAAAATGTCGAGAAGAGAATCGGTGCAATATGTAACTCGACTACTCCGACCACTAATTTAAATGACAGTTTCAATAACTTGATTCATGAGTGTATCAACATAATACCTGCCATATTTAACACACGCTCAACTTTAAATTGAGCTACATTTGACCATATATTTTAGTAACAAATACGTATGTTACATTGTTACATAGTATATATATATATATTAATTTATGTTAAATGTATCATTATGATTCGATACATTGTCGCCCATATTTTTTGTATTTTTTTGTTTAATTTTTCCGATGCTGGTATTTACCAATATTTTTTTTCTTGTTTGGTTACTGTGCAAGGGAAGTAATTACATATTAAATAGACCATTTGGTAAACAAATAAAAAAATTATCAAAGAGACGTATTAATTTTTCCTAAAATTAGACATATATTCTACAACAAAGTTATTCAAAAACATACATAAAATAATAGATGTACATTTGTTTTATGTTTAAAATTTTTCTGTAATTGCAAAAAAGCCACAATAGCATTCAGTTTAACCCATTTGAAAAACAAGCGAGGATATCGTTCAATCTACATTGCAACCAAATTGTGCCGATGGGTACCTCCTTTTGGTGAAATATCCATTCTGTTGCATTTTCAGTTTCAGGTTGGTTTTTAATTTTTAATTTTTCTTTATATTTAGACGTTTTGTATTACATCTATGTTTATGTAAACCATCTTAAATGAATGAAAGCAGGCTACAAGTAAGAAAGAAATATTGCTATTGTAATATATTGTAATATATTGTATTACTATTTCGTTTTCATTTGATGTTCGAAATTATGTAAGAATTTGATGTTGATGTACTTGTTTTAAATTGCAAATAAAAGCATTTAAAAAAAAAAAAAAAAAAAAAAAAAAAAAAAAGGTGAAATATCCATACTGTTTTAAAAGAAAATACATATTGAGAACAGAAAACGTTCTTCAAATTACCAATAATAATGTACATTTCTATTCTTTTTTTGTTTGGTGATGTGTATTTTTTGCTTCACTATTAAAAGTAGAACCCATAATGTGTTGATTTGTATGCATATCAATTTTCGCTTACAAAAGAGTACCATACATATAATGGATCTTTTATACATGACGACATATGTGGAGAGGGGAGGGGAAAGAACAGGAAGGATTTATGATGATAGAGAGAAAAATATATCAAACGTTATTGCAGTAAAAACTATAAAATGAATTTTAATTTACAAAAGCATATTTGGTTTGTTTTTTTTTTTTACATTTTGAACATACAATTTGAAGAAAATAAAACATACCAACAAATATAGTGTTTCATTGCTTTGTTTTTAAAACAGTATTTACATAAGTAACGTTACTTTTGTCGCGCATGTTTAGGGACATCTGCTGTTTTGATTTTTTTTCTCTTGAATGTTTTATGTTTAATACAATAAAAACACTTAATTAATAGTGCGTAAATTAAATAACAATATTCTCAAACATAATTTTTCTTTGGTAACTGTCCCATCCCGACACCTTGAAGTGAACGACACAACTAACTTGTCGTTCGATTGAATTCTACAAACCAGAAATAAGAATTAACAAAGTTTACGCTAACTGAAAGACATGGTGTTGTTGTTTATCTTCCTGCATCATAGGGAGAGCCGTGTGTCAACAGAAGGGGGAAGTGATGAACGAACTCAATAGCGACTCACACATTTCACGTGCTACCTCTTGTAACATTTGATTCAGATAAGTTAGCCGAGGTTTATTGTTTATATGAAACAAACTAATATCATCAATGTATATTTTCCAAACAAACTAGCAAGAAGACCACCTGGATGTTCCAATGTAGCAGAACTGACAATTAAGTTAACCAAACATTACGCCATGTATGTAGGACGTCCGTATGCCCACCCAGCTCAGATGGGTACCTGACTAACGTTAGGAAAAACTGCGGCCACAGCTAAGACCTCCGTACAGAACCCGTGACATATAGACCATAATGATCTTAGCCAAAAGGCCGATAATTTAAATGGTGCGATCAATCACTCGACTTCTCAGACCAATGTGGTGATTGCTTTAAATGACAGTTTCAATAACTTGATTGAGGATTGTATCAACATATGGTCTTCCATATTGAACTCACACACAACTTTATATTGAGCTACATCTGACCCGCTCCCAAAGTAGCAGATGCATATTTTACATTGTTAGATATTTTCTATTTTAGTTCATTTTAAATGTGTATACTAGATTAGGCTTACTGCAGTGTACATGTTATTTTAGTTCACACAAACATTTAATTCCTATTTTGAAAGTTTGCAAGGGAAATAATGTGGTGTTTAATTGACAAATTGAGTACATTTAAGGCATTGGAAATAATTCAAATAAAAGAGACACAATGTTTTGTTTCTAAAAGCATACCAATCTTTAACATATTCTATTATTAATTGGAAAAAGGATAAAAACCTTAATATGTGTCCTTGCTTTCTATATAAAATGGCTATGCCATTATGGTTTAAACACAGTTGCGATATGTGTTACACATTTAGAAGACATTTGATGAAGTCTGATTGGTCGTTGCTATGTGTAAACCTCTGAATGTAGAATTATTTTAAAAACTTCACAACTGATAGAACCCTATTCGTGTAGCCATCATTGAATTTTTTTTCCTGTTTGAACGGTGCGATAAAAATTTTTAACACATCTGTTATAACATTTCTTCGGAAATCCCAGACTGACCCTAATTTAACCCACATTTATAGACCTACTTATATTTTTAACATCCTACTATACAATTATACCAAAGTTCTAGATTGCCAAAATAGAACCATTCACACACAAGTTAATTCATGTTGACCAACAATGCAATATCATAGGGAGGAAAATACACATTCACAATCACCTAATTAGAGATATTATTTAGTGTACAAACGATAAAAACACCCCAGCATGCATACTCATCTTAGAGCAGGAGAAAAATTTCCACCGAGTAGCGCACACATATCTTCACACAATTCTCAAAGAAAACAATTTGGATAAAGATCATATTTTACAAATCACACACCCACCTACTGATAGATCCTAAAATTAATTAGACAATGCCCCCCCCCCACCACCTCACATCCCTTTACATACACGCATTAGAACTCATCTTAGAAAGCATTAGGTACAATAAATGAATTAGAACAATAGACATACCAAACATATCGAACACAACAATTTTAGTCTACGCAGACGATACAGCTTTTACTCTCTAAACAAAAACAATCCATATCCTTAATATGCTCCTGTCACTACAATGTCAGTGGCTTCACACGCTGTGTCTGTGTCTTGTAAATCTAGTTAGATTATGTACATTTGCTTAAGCCAGTGGTTCCCAACCTTTTTCGAGTGGCGACCCCTTTTATAAAAAGTAAGTGACCCGCGACCCCCATAGAATTAAAAAGCCGAAATTAGTATGGAAATTAATAAGCAGTCGAATAAGATTTTCTAGTAGACTTTCAATATGAACTACTCTTGATAACTGTTATAATAGCCTGAGTAAAATTGCATACTATTCACTAAACCTTCGTGGTTAAGTTTTTAATTAAAAAAAAATTTGTTAGCGCCAACCTATGTCATTATAATTATCTTAATTTTGTTTTTAATCGAAGAATAGTGTTGAAAATATATTCTCGAAAAGTCAATCAATTTTACGTTTGGGTATGAATGGTGAATACTACACCAAAATTGTGTCTTCTATACAGCACCGTTATAATTCCTTGTAGCGAACATTTCATATTTTATATAAATGTTTTAATTAGAGTAACTATCTCCAGTTTTTCATCTTACTCGGAATCATTCTGCAAATCAAAGAATTCATCTTGTAATTCATCGGGAATGCTGGTAACGTCAAGGGAAGAAGAGATCTGGTAATGCGTCAATGCATATTCTTCTTTTTTCAGCTCAGAGAAATAGCGATGCAGTTCGTTTTCAAGAGATTCAAGATGCCCAGAAATCGCTTCTTTCAAAATTTTAATTATCTCACAATCAGATTCATCTACCACACCGCAGAGTTTCATAAATTTACAATATTTCCAAGATTTATTTTCTTTACCGATTTTGCAGCTTTGATACAAATGCCCCGAGATTATCATGGAAAGTTATAATATTCGATCATTTTCCCTGAAGCTTCAGGTTAAGCTTATCTTGATGTTCGAACACATCTGCTAGTTATGATACTCTCTCCAACCACTCTATGTCGTTTTAAGTATACCAAAAAGTCTTGTTTCCTTTGCACTTCCAAGAACAATTTGATTTCAGATTTCAATTCAAAAACACAATTTACAACATTTCGTCTGACAGCCAGCGTACTGTAGTATAGAAGAGCAGAACCTCGTGATCTTTATTCATGTCTTTGCTTAGTTATTTGAAGGCTCCAGATTTTCTATAATGTACGACTTATACTAGCAATGGACTCTTGATGTCGATTGGTTAGGGCAGTGGTTAGGGAGCTAAATCTTCTGTTTTCTGAAAGCCCGATTTTGACCTAAACATAGATGGCGCACCATCCGTATAAACCCCCTCAGCAGGTTTAACCCATTTTAATCATCCAGTTTCAAAAAACGAAATTTATTTTCTACATGCTATCTTCACAAAACAGCAACTCTTCTTTGCTATCATATAGAGTATAGACACAGACCAGCAACTGCGAACACGAACTCGCGTCTGTTGATTTATCAACTTGAAAAGCAAACAATGGTGAAAGCTTAATTTCAATAAAAATGTGTTATTTAACATTTACGTACATGCTGCGTTTGATGAGATTTTCTCCTATTGTTTTTTTTAATGGCATTTTCTATCGCGACTTCATTTGATGCTTCTACTAATGCTGGTGAAAACTTCCTGTTCGATCAAGTCTCTGGCGTTTGCAACTAGAAATAACTCCAAATCTTTTTTGGTGTGTTCCGAATGACTCGTCTCAAAGCACGTTTTAGTTTTGAAGATTTCATAGATTCGTGACTGAGAACAACTTTGTACAGTGCGCTTTGTTTCTTCTCTATTACATTTCCAATGACGTTAATGAAGCCGAATTTCAAAAATTCTTCTAAATATTTACGTTTTGTTTCAAATTAATAAGGTTTAGTACACCAGTTGGCGACCCCCCAGAAAGACCCGTGGGAACCCGTGGCTTAAGCGTTTCTTAATACCAATTAATGTTATCATTTTTTAAAAATATTTTAATCATTGTGGGTAGGCGCCGGTAAAAAAAAAATACTCGTTACAAAACAATTATTTCTTTACAGCTTTTTAAAGATAGGCCTACATCTGCATATGCATTTTCACTATAACATGGTGGTGAAAAAATCCTGGTAACTATGACAACGGCGGTCATCTTGAAAAATTAACCCCTTCGTAGGCTTTCCAACATTCATCAAATATTATATTTTAAGCCCAATAAGTAATGCATTCACAATTATCTTCCATATTTTGGGGTACTCACCTTATTTTTTTTTCTATTGTCCATTGTGCATATCTCCTGCGTTTTTCTTCCTTTGATTTATCAACTTCTGATGGGGTTAAGTGAAATTCTTGCCTCTACGACCAGGTCTTGAGGTGATATTTCTTTGATATAATCCCTAAATATGAGTTATAGCAACGATTTGCCTATATTCAAGTTTGGTTTTGCATTGTAGCCAGTATTGAATTCTTGTCACATGTATATATAAATGGCCTTTTAACTTCAAATCTTTATCTTGGCATCACATTATCAATGTATGAAACATGGAGATCAGGTTCAGTGGACCATGTAGTCTTCACAGTTTAGAAGTACATAGTATTTGTGAGTTTGAAAAATAATCATTACTGAGGCATGTACAGTTTACTATGATCGATAATTTGAGTTACTAAGTGCTCAAAATAAAAATGATTTAATTGCCTTAAAATATTGTGATCTTCCTTTTAATCAACGCCTATTGTCCATTTTCCATAACCACAGACAATAACTTTTATTTGAAACTGTGTTTTCAGAAACCACTAGTTGAAAATAATATCTTGATCCAGTCTGTTTTTTTTTTAATTATCTCAAGGACGTGTGATAGCTCATGTTTTGGGCAAGTCTAGTTCTATTGATGATAATGAAAAAAAAACATATTTTGATACGAGATTATATTTCGGTTATCTATGTAACAATTACAGTTATACATTAACATTTGTCCAAAGAAAGTTACATAAAAACACGGCCACAAACACAATACTTAGAGTTTTTAAACAGCTAGGAAAACGTTGCAGTTGATGCTCTCTAAAATGTATCATGTTCATCTTCACCTTCCTACATCATATACAGATCAGAGCCAACAGATGGGGGAAGTAATCAACAAAGTATTTTACGACCCCCACCTTTCACGTGCTAATCTCGTAGTTTTTGATGCAAGTAACTTAGCTGAGATTCACAAGACGCTTTAAATTGTAATAGCAGCAACATCTACTTATACAATCACGAAAGCGAGTTCACCGAGAGGATGTTGTTAATGTGACAGGAAATTAATATGTGCAATTTGCTATTAGTTCGACAATGTAAGACACGGGGGAATATAAACAGATTTACGTACCTGAAGGCGTTATTTATTTCATGATTTCATACCTCAACAATATGTGAATACCAGACGCTGCTTAGAAATCCAAAAATAACTCACTGATCATGTTATGTTTACAAGATGGTAAATTTGACCAGTCAAAGGGAAACAACAGTGGAAATACAGCGTAACTCAAGGAAGTATTTTCCTCCCCTTCTTATGAAAACAAAGCTATACATTATATTATTTATATCTCACATATTTAATATACTCGATCACAACATTCAATCACAAATTTATTTAATGTATTGTTTTAACTATTTGCATATGGTAACGTGCCTGTACAAATACATTTGATAACCCAGCTCAGATGGGTACCTGACTAACGTAAGGAAAAGCTGCGGACACATGTAAGACCTCTGTACAGAACACTTAACAGATAGTAGGGCCTACACTTTGAACTGTGTCAAAATGCCGAGTAGTGAAATGACGTAATCACTGTGATGGCTGCTTATATGTCAGTGTAAATACAAGTGTATTAATGTTTGCCACATTTTACTCTCACGTAACTTTATATTGAGCTCACAACTTTATATTGAGCTACATCTGACCTGCTCACAACTTTATATTGAACTACATCTGACCTGCTCACAAATTTATATTGAGCTACATCTGACCTGCTCACAACTTTATATTGAGCTACATCTGACCTGCTTACAACTTTATATTGAGCTACATCTGACCTGCTCACAACTTTATATTGAGCTACATCTGACCTGCTAACAACTTTATATTGAGCTACATCTGACCTGCTCACAACTTTATATTGAGCTACATCTGACCTGCTCACAACTTTATATTGAGCTACATCTGACCTGCTCACAACTTTATATTGAGCTACATCTGACCTGCTCACAACTTAGCGGCCACATATCTGAGCTATTTACATAGTTTCTATATTTGTTCATTTTAAATGTGTCTAAGTGATTAGGTACACTGTAGTCTAAAAATTGTTGTTTTATTATACCAATGCAAACAAGTATTTTACTATTCAGCGATACATTTGCTTGCTTCGAAAGTTTGAAAGGGAAGTAATAAAGTAAAAAAATTGCAGAACAAGATAATTTAATGAGTTGGAAACGATTAAAATAAAACAGAAACAATTTTTTATATGTTAAAACAAACATAACTTATCATAATTGTCACTTATATCAAAATTGATAAAAATGTAGGTGTATATTTGTATTGTATTTAAATATTTGAACTCATTGCTAAGATAAAAACGAGTGCTTTAATTTTGTCCCATTTAAAGGCCAGCAATGTTATCTAACGTATAGTTTAATGAAAAAAATAAACCGGGAGTGATCTCCCCTAAACTTTCTCGAATCCATTTTAAATACATAAACTTTTTAAAATGAAATAGAATCTCATAGAAAAAAAGTATTGCACACCAAGCGAACGCCGAATAAAGATGTTCATAATGATGCGCAACATTATTAGTACTTTATAAATTTAGATGCGTTTTTGAGAAATCGGAAATAGCGTAAATTAGTACTTCCCGTCAACGGAAATTACTCAAAATTTAACAGAAGGTAGAGAATTAGATCTTTTACTTACATGTGAAATTTCATTTATCTATCTGAAATAGTACTCAACTTATAGGCTTTTGAAAAATTCAAAGTAGAAAAAGTACCACTTCCGGTTATCGGAAATCGCTCAAAAGTTGATACGGATCTACGATTTTGATAAAATACTTATATATGAAATTTCATCAACCTAGCTGTAACGGTACTCAAGTAATCGTGTTTACACACACACACACACAGACACACAGACATACGGACAAGATTGCAAAATTGTTTTTCCGTATCAGTGAGGTGTAAAACGTCAAGATTTGTAGAAATCTCGATTTTTTTTGCACGATTACAATACTTTCTCTATACTACGTATATACGAGAAAGTAAAAAGACAATAATGCTTTTCTTGTCTTCATTTATTATACTAATCTCGCTAAAAATAAATAAATAATTAAATACAAGTGTACAAAACTCGCTAGCATTATATTTTAAATAATCACTGGAGCTCGGGTCATCCATTTATATCATCAACCAAAATCATGAAATTAATTCCCCCACCCTCCTACACCCTCTACCCTCACACTTACCAACAATAGACGATCCACACTCCCCACATAATTTAGACGCTTATAAAACTACTAGATAAATGGCCCGTTGAGGAAGGGTACAACGGGCGCTAGGCTGATAGTGCTGTCTCTTTTCTCTAAACTAAAACCATCCCACCCCCCCACACACACCCCCACCCCCACCCCCCACACACACCACCTCCACCCCCACCCCCACACACACCTCCACCCCCACACACCACCCACCCCCACCCCCTCACACACCACCCCCACCCCCCACACACCACCCCCCAACCACCCCCACCCACTCACCCCCACCCCCACCCACCCCCACCCCCACACACACCACCCCCACCCCCCACACACCACCCCCCACCCACCCCCACCCACCCACCCCCACCCCCCAAAAAAACATGTCTACCGTCCCATTCAACGAAATATAATTATATACTTTTTCCAGTGTCCGCCCCCTTCCCGAAAATTCTACCCCCGCCCCCAAAAACCTCAAGTACCCCCACCCCTCTCCGGGGAGGAAAAAGTCTGAAAGAAACACTGGTGTCGCGCTTAGCCACTACGCGAAGAATTGCATTAAAGAAATTGCAAGAAAACCACTTTTTAGATTAGACACATTAATTAGGTGGTAATTTTATTATAGAGTATCGATGAGGAAACCACCCCACCCCACGCCCCCCACACACCACCCACCCCCACCCCCACACACACCACCCCCACCCCCCCCCCCCACACACCACCCCCCAACACCCCCCCACCCCCCACCTCCCACACCCCACCCCCCACTCTCAAAAAAATCATGTCTACCGTCCCATTCAACGAAATATAATTATATACTTTTTCCAGTGTCCGCCCCCCTTCCCGAAAATTCTACCCCCGTCCCCGAAAATTTCAATTACCCCCACCCCTCTCCGGGGAGGAAAAAGTCTGAAAGAAACACTGGTGTCGCGCTTAGCCACTACCCGAAGAATTGCATTAAAGAAATTGCAAGAAAACCACTTTTTAGATTAGAAACATTAATTAGGCGGTAATTTTATTATAGAGTATCGATGAAGAAATTTCTTTTGAGTTGGGGAGGGGGGGGGGGGGGCTCAGACGTTCCTACGCGTGGGGTGGGGCTTCGCCCCTACCCGAAGAATTGTATGCAAGAAACTCTTCACGCAAACCATTTAGATTAGACAACATTTCCTTTTTTTCAATGTTTACGCGAGAATCAATGACGTCATTACATTACTGTGTGCACTCTCTGGTTTGAGATTATGTTCTACTCTACGCTAAATGTGTCGACGTCATATTTCGTTTTTCGAATTACTGTGCATGTTTTTAAATTGCTTGTGTTTTCTCTAGAGCGTTCTTGTCAGACAGAGCGTTCTTGTCAGACAGAGCGTTCTTGTCAGACAGACAGCGAAACTATTATTATAGAGACAGAGCGTTCTTGTCAGACAGAGCGTTCTTGTCAGACAGACAGCGAAACTATTATTATAGACGAGAAAAATGGCCCGTTGAGGAAGGATACACCGGGCGCTAGGTTGATAGTGCTGTCTCTTTTCTCTAAACTAAAACCAACCCATCCCCCACACACACCTACCCCCAACCCCCAACCCCACCCCCCACCCACCCCACACACCCCACCCCCACCCCAGCCCCACCCACCCACCCCCACCCCCACCCCCCAAAAAACATGTCTACCGTCCCATTCAACGAAATATAATTATATACTTTTTCCAGTGTCCGCCCCCTCCCCGAAAATTCTACCCCCGCCCCCGAAAATTTCAAGTACCCCCACCCCTCTCCGGGGAGGAAAAAGTCTGAAAGAAACACTGGTGTTGCGCTTAGCCACTACGCGAAGAATTGCATTAAAGAAATTGCGAGAAAACCACTTTTTAGATTAGACACATTAATTAGGCGGTAATTTTATTATAGAGTATCGATGAGGAAACCACCCCACCCCACCCACCCCCCCCCCAACACACACCACCCCCACCCCCACCCCCCGCCCCCACCCCCCACTCCCAAAAAAAACATGTCTACCGTCCCATTCAACGAAATATAATTATATACTTTTTCCAGTGTCCGCCCCCCTCCCCGAAAATTCTACCCCCGCCCCCGAAAATTTCAATTACCCCCACCCCTCTCCGGGGAGGAAAAAGTCTGAAAGAAACACTGGTGTCGCGCTTAGCCACTACCCGAAGAATTGCATTAAAGAAATTGCAAGAAAACCACTTTTTAGATTAGACACATTAATTAGGCGGTAATTTTATTATAGAGTATCGATGAAGAAATTTGTTTTGAGTTGGGGAGGGGGGGGGGGGCTCAGACGTTCTTACGCGGGGGGTGGGGCTTCGCCCCTACCTGAAGAATTATATGCAAGAAACTCTTCACGCAAACCATTTAGATTATACAAAATTTCCTTTTCATTCAATGTTTACTCGATAATTAATGTCGTCATTTTACTGTGTGCACTCTCTGGTTTGAGATTATGTTCTACTCTATGCTAAATGTGTCGACGTCATATTTCGTTTTTCGAATTACTGTGCATGTTTTTATTTTGCTTGTGTTTTCTCTAGAGCGTTCTTGTCAGACAGAGCGTTCTTGTCAGACAGAGCGTTCTTGTCAGATAGACAGACAGCGAAACTATTAGTATTAATGATTTGACCCCGCAAAGCTTTCATCCGATCAACATGTGTTGTGTTCATTACGATAACTCAAAACATGTAGTGTGTACTTTGCAATCATATTAATACACATAACAATATACAGTCGTAAGTCTTCCTCGTGTATCTGACCTCTAGTTTTGCTTATACAAGTTGTATAAGGTATTGTCCATAAACGACGTCACAATTCGATGTTTTACACGATTACAATACTTCTCCCATACTAAAAACTTTTAATAACAAGCTTTTATGTAAGTATGCATTAAAAAGTAGAAAATAAATTAAATTATAGATTACTATTTAAATAACTATAAAGAAAAGCGTGGGTCTCTTCCTAAACATTAGTAAAGGTATCCAATAGATACTTAAGTGACCCACGCTTTTCTTTATAGTTATTTAAATAGTAGTCTATAATTTATTTCCTACTTTTGAGTGCATTAGTACACACATGCTTGTTATTAAACCGTTTTTTATTAATTTTTCCATAATCCATTTTAAATACTTAAACTTTTAAAAATAGAATACAATCTTATAGAAAAAATAATTGCACGCCAAGTGAACGCCAAATAAAAGTGCATAATAACGCGGAATATTATTAGTAGGCTACTTTATACATTTACCTTCGTTTTTTTTTTTGAGAAATGGGAAATAGCGTAAAATTGCTACTTTCGGTCAAAGGGAAATTTGTTGTTGCGGTTAAATTTCCAACTGGTGACTTCGCTTCAATTGTAGTAGAGGTTGTTGGTTTGACTGACGGCTTTGAGGGACTTGTTATTGGTTTCCTGACTAGTGCTTCCGTCTTAGCCGTGTTACATGTTAATATTGTTAACTAATAGTTTTAGAAGAAATTGTACTACTAATTCAAACCGATCGTCACTGTATTGGATTTCATTGCATGTTTTTAAAAAATGTTAAATACAAATATAAGGTTTTCAATGTTTGCAATTAATACAAATGTTTTGATAATTAATCAGATTATAACTAAATATTTTGCAGATCGTTGTATACTATTATTATTTTCAACTGTATATGTACCTATGTGTTTAAATTAAAAGGTGATTAATTATACAATTTGGTATATTTTACTCGGCTTGCTAATTGTTGCAGATTTGCATTGTCTCCCTTGAAAACATTAAATATAGCATGTAACAGTACAGTGGGAGCTTATTACTATTGGTAAATAAACGTGTTTATTGGTAAAATCAAAACTATAATAAAACGTAAGATTAACTAAGTGCTTACATAAGAAAAGTAAATGACTGTCATATATTGAGAAAATAACATGCCACAGTCATGGGGTTAGAACTGTAGGATATGATTCATTATTTATTTATGTTTTTTATCAGCGAAAAAAAAATGAAGACAATAATAGAGACATTTACATAATACGGGATAGGCAGTTGTTACGGGGCAGCTGTAGGTTAGATAGAAAGAGGCTAGAATAATCTAGAATAAAGGGAGAGTGCGTTTGTGAGTTGAGTTTACCCTAGAGTATTCTTAACACAGGTTGTTTATGTATTATTATCCCAAGGTCGAATGCGGTATAAAAGCTAAGGTGAATGGTTGTAAAGGATTAGTTGGTAGCGGTTAGGGATGTGGAGAATTGTGACCAAATAAAAGTATTGAAGATAGCCACAAATTGTTTTCTGAGTTAAACCAAACCCGGACGTAACAGCAGTGGTGGCTTAATCAAAGCTAAGAGATCCACAATTCTAGGAAACGGAGAGGAAAGACAAAAAAAAACCGACACAATTGTAAACATAGATCACCCTAACACAGCTGAACATATGTACACATATTATACCGAAACGCATAAACTTAAATGTTAGTTAGGCCGTACATATATTAACATGTTATTACACACTAACACAACTGCACATATGTAAACATAATGCACAATAACAAACGTATATATGTAAACATAAACACCTTAGCCCATACGTACATATAGAAACATACACTCCCTAAAACTGCGGGCATAAAATAGTTACGTACTATCGAGCATTTTGATCTATTAATCAACAATGAACTTCCAATCCTTTGGTGAAAATGTGTACTCGTGAATGTGTTTTGTATGAAAATAGTAATATAAGAAAACACAGTTAATTCAGTCACTATAGTATGTTATAAAAGATTCAACTATATCGTCTTTCAAAGTTTGCTGACTAATTTTTCATCCCAATCTTTTAATGTACAGAGTTTTTATACAACAGGATCTACGTAACCAGATCTGAACTACAAATGTACAACTATTGCGACAGCTTTGTTTACGTATTAATAATTCACGCATCTAAAAATACACGATTGGAAATGTATGAATGAAATCTTCTTAAAATATCGTGCCCACCCGCAGCTGGAAGGATACGCTAGGTCACGGGTTCTCAAATTGTGGGTTGACACACACATAGTGTCGCGAAAGGCTTTCTGTGGGTGGGGGAGGGTCGCCTACCGATGAACTAATCAAAACAAAACGTCTTAATGTCATTTTTTAAATTAAGTTTGTATTAAATATGTAATAAATTCATATTCGAAAATGAGAGAGCGCTTCCCCGAATTACTTCTATATACTTTTATGTTTTTTTCCTATTTTATCAGTTTATTTTATACCCCTTATATTTTTGTTTATGTTGGTTATTTAAGTTATACACTAAATAAACTACAGATTACACTGAATTATGAAATCTTAAAAATAATATGGAGAAAAAATAAACCGGGAGTGATCTCCCCTAAACTTTCTCGACTATTCTTATATAAAATAACAAGGGATGGGAACTCGGGATATAGACATGATTTTTAATCCATTTTAAATACTTAAAGTTTTAAAAATAGAATAAAATCTCGTAGACAAATTAATTGCACACCAAGTGAACGCCAAATAAAAAAAGCGCATAATAGTGCGCAATATTATTAGTACTTCTAAAATTTACATTAGTTTTTTGAGAAATCGAAAGTAGCGTAAATTACTACTTCCAGTCAACGGAAATTACTCAAAATTTAACAGAAGGTAGAGAATTAGATCTTTTACTTACATGTGAAATTTCATGTATCTATCTGAAATAGTACTCAAGTTATAGGCTTTTGAAAAATTCAAAGTAGGAAAAGTACCACTTCCGGTTATCGAAAATCGCTCAAAAGTTAATACGAATCTACGATTTTGATAAAATACTTATATATGAAATTTCATCTACCTAGCTGTAACGGTACTCAAGTAATCGTGTTTACACACGGACACACAGACACACACACACACAGACATACGGACAAGATTGCAAAATTATGTTTTTCCGTATCAGTGAGGTGTAAAACGTCGAGATTTGTAAAAATCTCGATTTTTTTATTTGCACGATTACAATACTTTTCATTTGTAAGGGAACAAATTGACGTAAATGAATCAGTTAAAAATGCATGCCAGAGTTTTACTGCTTGTTCAGATCAAATTAAAACCAAAAATAACTATGGGAAATAAGCAGCTGTTTTGTTGATTTTTATTTCTTTTAAAATTTTATAAGATCTCAACATAATTCATTTATCTTCTCAACGTAGCATGAAACTTTTGTCCAGGCTTGTTTATTTCAACCTTAATTCTACTTCTTTAGACAAGCAGTCAAAGGGATACAACAGTGGAAATACCTAGTAAATCAAGAAAGTAGTATTTACCTCCCTTATTGATGAAAAAAAGCATTACATCTGGCCATCCATGAAATATAATCGATCACATCTAATCTCAAATGAGTTTATTTGTTCAACTGTTTGCATGATTATGGTAATATGACCTGCGATAACGCACGTTTAAGTTATTTACGCCAAGTATTAGTTATCAGAAACAGAGCATAACGTAGTTAGGTAGACCAACATTACAGGAGAAAACCGGTCAAGTGATACGGTCAGATGACCACTGAAGAGTGGGTCAGCAGTTAGGTCAGCATTTAGAGAGAGGTAGCGCTAGGGGGAAAATGTAGAGAGTTAGAAGTAGATAGTGTTAGGGATGGTCATAGAAGTGTGTAGGGAGAAATCTAGTGTTAGTTGTAGTTAGATAGTGTTAGTAGACAGTCAGGTTTTAGGACGTAGTTAGGACCTTTTTTGTGTTGATTCCACACTGAAGCAGGCGTACGTAAAAGTAATCGAACACTGTAGAGGGGACATATATATATATATATATATATATATATATATATATATATATATATATATATATATATATATATATATATATATATACCGTATATTCATTACGCAACATTACAGTTATATATAGAATCAAACATTCTTCTACCCCACCCTTATATTACCTCTCATTCAGTTACAAAACTTTATTTGAAACTTTTAAATAATCAGCCCATCTTAAGGCAATGGTATGTTCTATTTATTAGTGGAAACACACAGTTATTATAATATTAGATGATCTTAAATTAAGTAAATGAATATTAATTTGAATTGGCATTTTAAACGAGCTTATCACAATTACTTCCCATTTATTTTCTACGTTATGTATGGGATACAACTCACAGACACAAAACCGATTCCTAACTAAAAAAATTTAAATTAAAAAGAAGAAAATGAAGAAAAATATGCTCACACATTATTTAAGATTTATTAAACCAAATTTAAGTTATTATTTAAAGCTTAAACAAAAAAGCTGATCTTGAACGTTTTATTAATGCTATTTAAACATTTAGAAAACAAACAACGTGTGCTTTTTTAATGTTGGTTTCTGAGACCAGCAAATTATTCAGATTCAACAATATTAATACGGTATTCTCCTGTTTTGGCTAAAAAATGTTTTACCTTTTAAAATGCCACATGCTCTAAAGAATGAAAAATGATGTGTCTTCCAACTCAGTAGAAAAGAACGGAGATAAGATGGTACAAAGGTAATGCTAACTGAAAGACATCGGTTGTCTATGGTCATCAGGTTACTGTCATATATGTGATGCATATATTGACCCGTGCATTCAGCGACATGATGTAGGGTGGCTAACAACCTTACACACACGTCTAAAAACACAAACACTCTATTTTCTAAGCGTGTCAAAATATTTTAATTATTTATAAACATAAACTACAATAATACAAATTTAAATTAGACAACACATATTAAGGTTATTATTCATCAACAGTTTTCAGGTAGAGACTAATAGTACTTATTGATTCACAAAAACTCATTTATAAACTGCTCTTAAGTATTATGTGAAACCCAAGAAACGTTTTGTTATGGTGGATTTCTCCTCCGGATTTTGGTTTATTTATTTATTTATTTATTTTTACACAATTTCTGGTTTATTATTCATATATGTTGGCAACTTATTGCATAGGCTTCTCATGATTTAAACCAGGGGTCTCTAAACTCTGCGGCCCGTGAGGTCCTCTCATCCGGCCCGCGAAGATCTTTCTCCAGAAAATTCAAAACAATGTCAAAATGTAGCTTTAGGTGCAAATACCGATGCCCACCGTGTTGCAGACATTAGTGAAAACATTGTGACTCAAATAGCGAAAAATGCAAATATGCTTCGCCATTTTTTAATTGCAATGGATGTCGTTGGAAAGCTGTTCCAGTTCTACTGCTTGTCTTCATTAGAGGTGTGGATGAAGACATGAACATTACACAAGAGCTGGCTTCCCTACATAACTTGTATGGCACTGTTACCGGAGAGGATATATTCAATGAGTTAAAAAAATGTGCAAATTATTACTAGGACTGGACTATCATCAATTACCTAACTGTTGATGGAGGAAAGAACATGAGTGGCATACAGAAATGCTTAGTTGTACAAGCGAAAGAGAAAAACATTCTACAACCAATGTTTTTGTACTGCATTATTCACCAGCAAGCTTTGTGTGCTAAATATATGGACATTAGCAGTGTACTGAATCTTGTGGTGAAGATGTTGAATTTAATAAGGTCACGTGGGCTCAACCATAGGTAGTTCAAAGCCATGTTGAGAGATACAAACACAGAATCGCAAAATTTAACAGTTTACACAGCAGTAAGATGGCTAGTTAAAAGAAAGTTCTGAGAATAGTATTTAAGTTAAGAAATGAAATATTTTACTTCACAGAAAGTAAAGGAAAGCACAGCCATTAATGTCTGTTGAATAGTGGGTATAGAAATTGGCCTCTGCTGCAGACGTAACTAGTCATTTTAATTTTCTGAACCTAAAACTACAAGACAAGGAAATCTAGTTGTTGATCTATACACCAACCTTAAGGCAATTAGTCCCAAACTGTTCATGTTTTTGGAACAAGTACAAGCCTACAACTTGACGCACTTGCAGCAGTGCAAGGTCTTCATGGCTGAAGCAATTGCATGCAAGATCATCAAAGACCCCCAGCTTCAGTATTAGTAGCAATTTTCTAACTTGTATTCAAATACAGGCGATGTGAGCCTGTTTCAATACCCATTGTAAGCAAATGTGGCCAGTTGCCCAGATGAACTCTGGAGGGCATTGAATTGCAAGGACATGACCTTAGAGAGACAAGTTCAGATAAGTGCGGGTGGGTTTTTATACGTTTTTACCCATGGAGCACTTTCCTAATTTTAAAACTATTGCATCAAAGTACCTTTCGAATTTTGAAACATCACACATGTGCGAACATGCATTTTCAATAATAAAAGAGGTAAAGAACAATTTGAGAAAAAACTTGGACTTCGAGTGTGTATACGTTCTTTGGTGAAGTCAGGGGCTCCGCCAGCCCAAAGAGATGCATGGAAGAAACTGGACCCCGAACTGATATTTTATAGATAATGCGGCCCTCGGACTGAAAAGTTTGGAGACCCCTGCTGTAAAGAATGAAAGCCATACGTCAATGTTAATACATTTTTAAAATAAGTGCAATAAAGCAAGACCTATCTATGTTATTTTATACAGATGAGTGTTACATTGAATTTAAATTAATTCACGTTTTAGGCAAAACATAACCTTTTCTGATACTAAAATATATTTGTTATACAAAAACGTTTGTCTGGAAAAAGTGAGTCAAAAATTTGGCCACAAACGGCTCATCAAAAAAATTGATTGTAGTTGATGCTAACTCAAATGTGTTTTGTTCATCTTCACCTTCCTACATCATATACAGATCAGAGCCAACAGATGGGGGAAGTGATGAACAAAGTATCTTACAACCCCCACATTTCACGTACTATTTTTTTAAATGGTAACAGCAGCAACATTTATTTTATAAAATCATGAAAGCGAGCTGACCGAGAAGATGTTGTAAATGTATCAGGACATTGATATGTGATCTTTGGTATTAGTTAGAGAATGTAACACACGATATAATAAAAAAAAAAGATGTAGGCCAACTTACCTGAAGGCGTTGTTTATTTAATGATTTCATACCTCAACAATATGTGAATAGCAGACGTTTTTGCTTAAAAATTCAAAGATCACTCACTGATCATGTTATGTTTAAAAGATGGTACATTGACCAGTCAAAGGGAAACAACAGTGGAAATACCGCGTAACTCAAGTAAGTGTTTTCCTCCCCTTCTTATGAAAACAAAGCTATACATTATATTATTTATATCTCACCTATATAATAAACTCTATCACAACATCTAATCATATATTTATTTAATTGATTGTTTTAACTATGTTTATACGATTACGTGCCTGTACAAAAACTTTTGATAACCAAGCTTAGATGGGTACCTGACTAACGTTAGGAAAAGCTGCGCACAGGTAAAACCTCTGCACAGAACACTTAACAGATAGTACACTTTGACCTTTGTCAAAATGCCGAGTAGCGAAATGACCTGTTCAGTGTGGTGCCCGCATTAAATGACAGTTTTAAAACCTTGATTGAAGATTGTATTAACATAATGTTTGCCATATTTTTCTCACACGTAACTTTATATTGAGCTACATCTGACCTGCTAACAACTTAGCGGCCACGTATCTTACACACCTTACACAGTTACATAGTTTCTATGTTTGTTCATTTTAAATGAGTCTAAGTGATTAGGTACATTGTATTCTAAAAATTGTTGTTTTATTATACCAATGGAAATAGGTATTTTACTATTTAGCGATACGGTCGTTTCTGTTTCTGTCCATGGGTGGCTACAATGTGAACTTTTGACTCCGCAACTAAGGACTGAGCACAGTAAACTAAGCAGTCAAGAGAAACCTAGTTTGTACACCTTATTTTAGTCTAGTCCTTATGCCTTTTTATTTTCCCCTTTGATTATTATATATGCAATTAATGTTCTTGCCTTTGATGCTGTGTAAAACTATCAAACAGATTATTATTACTGATTTAAACTGTTTAAAACAGTTGAATTAAAAAAAAAAAATTATTATATTAATCTTGTTTATATTATATGTTAAATAATCACTGGATATCACTGTTAAATAATCAACTAAAATCATGACATTAATTCCCCCACCCTCCTACACCCAGACCTCTACCATCACACTTACCAACAATAGACGATCCACACTCCCCACATAATTTAGACGCTTATAAAACTATGATTTGACCCCACAAAGCTTTCATCCGATTAACATGTGTTGTGTTCATTACAATAGTTCAAAACATGTAGTGTGTACTTTGCAATCATGTTAATACACATAACAATATACAGTCGTAAGTCTTCCTCGTGTACCTGACCTCTAGTTCTGTTTATCGTACAAGGTGTATACGGTATTGTCCATAAACGACGTCACAATTCGATGTTTTACACGATTACAATACTTCTTCCATACTATGTATACTAGGATGTAACTCAAATATATTAAAATATATTATATTATCTGATTGTACTCACCGCTATTCAAGAATATACGAGAAAATTTTAGGGAAATCATTCACTCTTTATTTTACACAATTATATCCATTCATAAATTAATTTAAGGGGGCGTCATACAAGCTATGAAAATAAAATAAGACGCTCTGTGTGTGTTGCCTTAATGAATTATACACAACCACAATTCAGGAAATAGACTACTCCTTGGCTTTTCAGACCAAATTAGTTTTGACACCATAATAAAAACGAATATTTGACAGTAACTAGCTAAAAGTAACTAGCTAAAAGTGACAAATACCTTTTCAAAAACTAAGAGGAATGGGGGGTGGGGGGGGGGGGGGGTGGGATCGTGAATATATTCCAGATATATTTTAGTTAGCATCAACTGCAATTTTGTCACGTTTTTTTTTTTAAGTATGTTCTGTGATAGAGGTAATTTTTTTTTTCGATTTCTACGGATACAAGTTTTTTTATAACAGTACTTGTTACATACATTTCCGAAGTAAATAAACCGGGAGTGATTTCCCCTAAACGTTCTCGAATATTCTTATATAAAATAACAGGTGATGGGAACTCGTGATATAGACATGTTTTTGAATCCTTTTCAAATACTTAAACTTTTAAAAATAGAATAGAATCTCGTAGAAAAAAGAGTTGCACACCAAGCGAACGCCAAAACAAAATGTGCATAATAGTGCGGAATATTATTAGTACTTTATAAATTTACATTAGTTTTTTGAGAAATCGAAAATAGCGTAAATTGCTACTTTCGGTCGACGAAAATTACTCAAAATTTGACAGAAGGCAGATAACTAGATATTTTACTTGAACAATTCAGAGTAAAAAAAAAGTTTCACTTCCGGTTATCGGAAAACGCTGAAAAGTCGATACGGATATAAGATTTTGATATAATACTTATATATGAAATTTCATCAACCTAGCTGTAACGGTACTCAAGTTATCGTGTTTACACACACATACACACAGACATACGGACAAGATTGCAAAACTATGTTATTCCGACTCAGAGAGCCCTAAAACGTCAAGATTTGCAAACATCTCGATTTTTTCTGTTTGCAAGATTACAAGACTTTCTCTATGCATCGTATATTCGAGAAAGTAAAAAGGGCAACAGAACAAGTTAAAAGTTGCCTAATAGTTTTGGAACAAATCATAACTCGATCTTAGAAACGTTAGGAGAATATTGTTAATCATATTTTATTGCATGTCTTTAAAAAATGTTAAATACAAATATAAGGCTTTCAATTTTTGCAATTACAACAAATGTTTTAATAATTAATCAGATTATAACTAAATGTTTTGCAGATCAGTGTATACAATTATTTTATTCAACTAAATAGTTGCTTCTGTTTTTAAAATTAAAAGGTGATTGATTGCAAAATTTCGTATATTTTACTGGGCCTGCTAATTGTTGCAGATATGCATTGTCTCCCTTGAAAACATGAAATATAGCATGTAACAGAGGGAGGTAATTACTATTGGTAAACAAACATGTTTATTGGTAAAATCAAAACTATAATAAAATGAAATATTAACTAAGTGCTTACATAAGAAAAGTAAATGACTGCCAGACATTGAAAAAATAACATGCGACAGTCGTGGGGTTAGAAATGTAGGATATGTTTCAATATGTATGTGTTCTATCAGTTATGTAACTGTTTACCACCCGCCTAAGAAAAAAAAGCGATTTTCTTTTTA
Organism: Physella acuta; assembly: GCF_028476545.2. NCBI lineage: Eukaryota > Metazoa > Mollusca > Gastropoda > Physidae > Physella > Physella acuta. The sequence goes on from NW_026734087.1 coordinate 39,564, forward strand.
CTAGTGGTAAGGGACATTTTTCTAAAACAATTCATTGTATTTCAATATCATTTTTAAACATTTCAACAATTGTAACTAAATCATAGTAGGCCTACATCATTATTTTGTGACAAAGCCTAAGATTAAGTAGATCTAGTCATATTTTCAAGAAAAATACTCAAAACAACCACGTTACAATTATATTTTTAAACATCAGCGCGTGTATAAGGTGCTTGCTTGGTCATGTGTATAGGGCGAGACCACAAAAAAGGGGAGAGGCCGTTTGTTATGGAAACACATGCAGTGAAAAGTTAAGTTGGGTAAACATAACATAATGACGTCACGTTGATTAGCCGAATTTACCTGAACCCATATAGTCGTTGATAGCTAGACAGCTACACATGACAATAAAAAGTTCGGTCTACAGCATCTTCAATAAAAAAAAAGGTGCATGACTGTCTGCAATCTCTGACTCTTTATAACATATAGTGGGTAAAAAAACCTTTAAAATCGAGAGGCAGGGTACACAACGTCCATGCGCGATCACATCTTTAGATAGTCCTGGCACATTCACACGGTAAGTTAACAAGACGTAGACTTACGGACATCTTGGAAAGTTTAACTCCCAATTATTATTTAGGCCTAGTAATAGATGTAACCGAAAATATCAAATCCCTATATTACATTATTAGTTAATGTACACATTGCATATTCATGAATTCGTAATTTTGCAGCATGTATTGAGAGGTCTACTAATGTTTGTGGATATCCACAATTAGAGGGGGGGGGGGTTGTCGAAAGTAGACGTAATTAATGGATGACCACTGAAGGCCGTGAAGCGAAATGTGCAGTCAACCTCTTGACTACTTCGTCACATTTTAACTTCGAAAACATGTTATATAAATAGCATGTATAACCCGCCAACAACTTGATGTTAAACTAACTTGATTGGACATTTTACATTTTAGTTAATGTTTCATTTTATTTTAGGGATATATACATTTGAGCTTGAAAATGGATTTTTTTCAATGCATTTTTTTTGTTTTTTTTAACAATAAAGATACAGTTTGCTAATTATTTTCCATTATAATATCTTATCTTAATAACGGAAAAAATCGCATACACTTAAAATCCATAACCATGTAAAATTTTAAATAAATAAACATCAATTAAACAATTAAGTGGAACACGCACAGTAAATTTTTATTTTCAAAATATAATTTTATAAGAAAATATGAAGTGTTTAGGTGGTGTTTTTATTTCATTTTAGAACATTTTCTTTTTGCCAATTATGTAAAACTTTATTGAGTTTGCGTACACTCTTTCAAATATATTTAATTAAGTCGGTTAAACAACGATTGTGACGAACTATATAGGTGTTTTCTTCAAGATTAAAAAAATATATTTAAAAAAAAAGAAAAAAAAGGAAAACAATATTAAGCAAAAAAGTGTAAGTCTGGAATCGAATCTAACATCTAGAATCCATAGGGTTTAATTCACTTAGTAAACACCTGCGGTTACGCCTGATGGATGACGTAACCGTTGACGGTGTGATTGAATATTTGAACATACAGCTACTAACACAGCCGTCTCTATTTTGAATCCGGGTTCAAATCCATAGAACGTCTCCCAGTGTTCCCAGCCTTTATGGTACCTCATTCACGTTTAAAAAGTAAAGGCGGTTGTGGTTTTCGTTGAACACTCTTTCCCTATGTATGTCGATGTCATAGAGACAAGTGTACTTTAATTCAATTTAAAGTCATGTCCGAAATCAACTTTAATATCGTATGAAAGGAAATAAAACAAAAGTCAAATAAAAACGCGATGAAAAACCGACTGAACATCCATGTGAACACATCCCGTCAACTGAACATCTATTTTAAAGACAAACTCCTACATGAACTCATTACTAAATTACGAATGAATTGTTCAGTTTTCTTGTTATGATATTTAGTTCAGTTGATTCTAGTGTATACACAAGTATATGGGAGATGTATATCAAGTAGGTCCAGTTACTACAATCACAATAACACAAAACTAGTAAGTCTAGCTATTATCTCAACCGGTTGAGATACACGCTACAAAAATATGTCCATTAACTCAAATAATTTAATAATTAGAGATGAAACAAGATTCGACACACATGTAGTAATAACAATAAAAAAAAATTAAAGTAACAACAACTAAAAATATTTCGACTTCGATGTGTCACAGGTCGTGTTACACAATAAATCAATGATATGTATTCTAAACTGATTCTGTCTCAGTCCCTTTTATTAAATGGAACAAGTCTAGAAAAAAACACGAATAAACTAATGTAAATAGTAAACTAGAAAATACGCATGAGCATAGTAATACAAATTATTATGTCAATTAAATTATTACTTTACACATACTTCTGAGTTTAAAATGTTAAAAACCCTGGGAAAAGTCGACACACCGTTTTGAAAAAAATAACATAAAAATATATATAATTTTAAGTATGCGTTCAAAAAAGGCTTCTATTTTCATTTCTAAGATAAGGGAAAGGTGTGTGTGTGTGTTGGGGGGGGGGGGTCGCGGATTATTAATTATGTAACGTTAGAGACAGGTTCATTAAGTTTATACACACGTTTTACAGCAAATTTGAGAAAAACTTACACACAAAATATGTTCAGATATTTGTCTCATTAGCGATCATGCGAGTCCTTGTTAAAGTATCACATCATAAGAAATTGAAGAGAATATAAATATATACTTTGTTAGCTCGAAAAAATTTAAAAACATTTTTTTTTAAATCAAGAATTAACAAAGTTAATGTTAGCTGACAGCAATATATTCTTCACTAGTCTGCATACAAAAAACTTACGACATTTATAGTCAACCAAGCTTCATGCAATTTTGTTCTGTATATTATGTATAGGGGACAATTTGGCAAGTTAATTATTGTACTTAACAAAAACAAGTTAATAAAAAGTCTAGTGACAATTTAAGCGCAATTTACTTATGTTATCCATAACAATTTTTAATTTTTTGTGACCGAACGAAAGGCTATTTTTTGCGCTAAAAAAAAAGACAACTATTTTAACCTATATCAACGGAAATAGTTTTATTTTAACGAGTAGGCCTACACGATGCTCAGTTTAAACAAGTTAATAAAAAGTCTAGTGACAATTTAAGCGCAATTTCCTTATGTTATCCATAACAATTTTTAATTTTTAATTTTTTGTAAATATCATCCTATAAATATAAACTCCTACACGATTCTCAGTTTAAATCATGCAAGGCCTACAAGATGCTCAGTTTAAAAGTCCAAATTAATTAATTGTGACCGCGCGAAAGGATATTTTTGAAAACTTTCTTCGGCAATATTGGTCTAAATTATGGCAGGAGTCGATTGGTAAATGTTTCAAGTCGCTAAGAACCGCTTTAAATGATTGCCAATACCAAACACGACAGCCAAGAAAATTATAGCATACGCTGACGACACCAATGTGTAACTTCGAAGAGATAAATAAATGAAGACAAAAATAGAGACATTTACAGGATACGGAATAGGCAGCGGAGGCTTAATAAATGCAGATAAATCCAAAACTATGTGAAACGTAGAGGAAAGATAAAGCACGACACCCAAATTATAGTGACAGACAAACTTAAACTGTACGGCTTCATATGGACGAGACTGACGGACACAATTACACAGAAGCTGTGTATACATATTGCATTAGAACCATTAGGGAAGCGCTAATTAACAGATAACTATTACCAAAACATATATTTACAGTAACAGTTAGCACAATAGCAACCCACTTTATAAAACATGCAAATAAACCCATTTGATATTTCATTTTTAAAAACACCATTAGCATTATCAACAACCAAACCCTAATTAAAAAAAAAAATGTCTAGGTCTACATGTCATTAGAACACGCATTAACACTTTCAGACATGAACACATTGGTATAATTAGACTAGAGCCACACTACCACCCATTAGCCCAATACTACACACGACACATAATTAACACGACATTAAAGCAAACAAGCAACACACCCATATTAACGAGAAATAGACTTCTACCAGTTTTATACAATTGATTTGTATTTCTTTTAAAGCTGTTTTAGATCAAAACATTATTCATTTATTATCTCAACTCGCATATTGCCAACGAAGGACAATTTCGTGTCCAGTCTTGAAACCTTTTTTATTATCACGTTTTCTTAATTATCCTTCTTTAGATACTAAGGCAAAGGGATAACCAGCGGAAATACAGCGTAAATCAATTACGTTATATTTACATCCCCAGTTATAATATAAAGCATTATATATCAACCCACTTGGATATTACTCGACCACAATGTCTAATCCAACATGCATTTTATTTTTTTTTAAATCTAGGCATTTGATAATTTGCCTGTACACATTATTTTGATTTTTGCTAAGCAAGTAACTTAGGTTAATAGTAAAGTAGTAGTTATAAAAACGAATACAAAATAGCCAGACATATTGCCTCGAGATTTAAAATATATGTACGAATAATTTTGGCGTGATAAGATTAAAATAAAAGATAAAATAACAGATTGCTTCAAAAACACATTACATTACAATCAGTAACTACTTTAAAAATGGTTAAGATATATTTAGACCTTTATATCCCACAATTGCTCACTCAAAAGTCACGAGTTCGGATCCCATAGCTGAGACCTCCGTACAGAACCCATAGCATACAGGACGCTTTAATTGTAGTCAAAATGTCGGGAAGATAATCGGTGCATTCAGTCACTCGACTACTCCGACCATTGAAGTGTCTGCTTTAAATGACAGTTGAAATAACTTGATTAATGATTGTGTGAACATACTACCTGTCATATTGAACTCACACGAAGCTTTATATTGACCTACATGTGACACATTTTCTTTTTAACTAATTTTAGTGTGTTCATATGATTAAATACAATGTCGCCTGTATTTTTATTTTGTTTGACTATTGCAGATAATCTTTTTCTAGCTTAGAAATTTTGCAAGGGAAAATAATTTTCATTATTAATATACCAAATTCGTTTGATAAAGCAAAATCAAATAACAAAATTAAATACCGTTTTATGTGACAATATATACTAATAAACTTAATAAAAATTTTTTTAATAATGATAAAAACATAGATGTGTTTAAGTTTAATGTTTAAGAATTCAATATAATTACAAATCTACACACATTACTATTATGTTTTACACTTTTGCAAGACAACCAAAGATATCATTTATCACTGTTCCGCAACTTTTGTCTCTCCTGGAGTGAAAATACAATATACTGAGGTAGATTAGGAATCACAACGGAGATAGAAGCCATCAGCATGTAGCCATGTTTTATTCGTAAACGGAAGAGGGACAATGATAGATAAATACAAGGGACATCACTCAATAACAACATTATAAATATAACTAATACAAGAAGAGTGAGTTCCCCTGACCTCACAAATCCCA